>NC_134353.1:95048353-95348353 GCF_048569485.1 Anomaloglossus baeobatrachus | reverse complement strand
CTTGTGACCTCTCCTCACCAGAGTCACCACACAACTGACTACTCCTGACACTCCTGACTCTCCTTAACCAACCCCCCAAGTAGGCGGCCCTATTCTCTTCAGGCTACCCAATGGTGTGTCTGGTGAGTGTGGTGCAGCGTGTTCCTAGGACTTCAATTAGCTTGTTCTTAGCAACACCAAAGGCCAGGGACCCATAACCAAGGAGGATTGGATACCGTGCAGAAGGGCAGATTGCACAATATGCTGTGATGACCTGATAGGCCAGGGCATCACAGATGCAGTACCTTGTAGCTCCCTGATGACTTCAGGGGTGCTACATTCCCCCTTGGTTAATTCCAGCACATCCTTAGGCTGCAAAGTGACACAGGTTAACACTTTTTAATGCATATTAAACAATAACATTCTTCCTACGCAGGGGAGGCATTGGCTTAAACGTTGTAACTGGAGTACCCATTCCCTTCACCCACCAGCCAAAGGTCCTGGTCGAAAAAACCCCTAGGAGGAAGGCCACTGGTTTTCATGCTACATTATTCATAGGCCATGTTAACACATTGAGAACTTGGTGAGTTTTCACCTCAGTATTTGAAGCCAAAATCTGGAGTGGAACAATCAGAGGAAAAGTATAATAGAAACACCAGCACCACTTCTGTATTAATTACCCACTTCTGGTTTTGGCTACAAATACTGAGGTAAAAAACTCACTAAACACTCAATGTGTACACATGGCCTAAGAGTATGTGCCCATGATGTTTTTTTCAAGGGGATTCTGCCTTGTGACGGGCAATCCGACTCTTTTTGGTGACCCGGGTCACTGGGCTCTGTCTAGCAAAAAGAGCTGGATCTTTTTGTTCCTAAATGGATTCCTATTAAATATCTGTTCACCCCGAACACATAATCTTAACTACTTTAAAGCGGGTGAAACCCGCTGGTAGAACCTTTCCTACTTGCAATAGGGCCAATTAAATTGTTGAGTGGGTGGGGTTTTGTTCAGGTTGGTGGGGTTTACTCCGCCGAATACCAGACTTTTACGCCCAGTGAGAGCCATTAAAATAATTTAGTAGCTCTCGCTGGGGTGCTGGCTTACGTTCTTCACAGAACAGCACCCGTGCTTTGTGTTGAATTGGTCGTGAATGACATCACTAAATCTGCCAGGACACTGCCTGAAAGAGCACAGAAAAAGTGTCATTATATAGAGAACGGGGGGGGGGGGGGCAAATGTCCAGGAATCTTGGCCAATGACTGACACCCAGCTTTGTTTACTAGAAATTGTTTGAAAAACCCACTCTGAAATTCTCTTAAAAAATGTTCCACACCTGTTTTGAATTTTTCAGGGTTTTTTTTGTAACATTGCATCCAAGAATGTTGTATTATCCCCCAACAGAGCCATTCAGAGACTGCGACTGGCTCTCCCTGGGGTTCCTGCACATATCATGCTGGGATGCAAGCTTGTGCGTCGTGGTCATTGTTTCACAAACGACACATCGGAGCACCGGCAATATTCGGCCGAGCTCCACGAGTACTCACGCACCCTGATGTGATCGAATAACGATCACGTATACCTATCACTACAAATCACAGTGCACTGTCCTATAAAACAATAGTCATGATTTAAGTATTGTGCACTTAATAACTAATAAAGAACATGGTTTGTGCCACATTGTATTCATCTACTTAATCTTTGCTACAATATTCAACCAACGTTTTACCAGGTCTTTCTGAAAACTAGAAATTCTGTGTATCAGAAAAATTCATGAACTACCACATGCTGGAAAAATGGCACATTTGTTATTTTTGTGACAAAATGAAAGGTGATCATTATAGATTCATGGATTCATTATAGATCCATGTTGGTGACAAATTGATTGATTTGCCACATGCTATGTACCTCTGTTTTCGTTAGAGCTACAAGCCTGATACATTGGTGAGGGGAGTGTGTGGCAGCGCATGATCTGCTCTTCTGGCAGGGGATGCCTACAACATATCATAAGGTGGCATCAATGGAAAAGCTCCTATTTACAGTGTACAGTGTATTGATTTTATTTTTAAGATAGATAGCAGTGGTATAATAGATTTCTCAGTTCATTTTCATTTTAAGATGTTTTTTCAATCCTTAGGGGTACTTTACACGCTGCGACATCGCTACCGATATATTGTTGGGGTCACGTCGTTAGTGACGCACATCCGGCGCGGGTAGCGACATCGCAGCGTGAGATACTAATGAGCAACGATCAACGATCGCAAAATCGTTCCAAAACGGTGATCGTTGACACGTCGCTCCTTTCCTTAATATCGCTGCAGCCACCGGTACGATGTTGTTCGTCGTTCCTGCGGCATCACACATCGCTATGTGTGACACCGTGGAAGCGACGAACATCTCCTTACCTGCGTCCACCGGCAATGCGGAAGGAATCAGGTGGACGGGATGTTACGTCCCACTCATCTCTGCCCCTCCACTTCTATTGGCTGGCCGCTTAGTGACGCCGCAGTGACGTCGCTATGACGCCAAACGCACCTCCCCCTTGAGGGAGGGATTGTTCGGCGGTCACAGCGACGTCGCTGAAAAGGTATGTGCGTGTGACGCTGCCGTTGTAACGGGGGCAGGGGGCGCCTCAGGGGGTGTAGTCGTGGCCCCTTTGGGCGACAGGCTGACCCCCGGCCCGGCCGTCACTATTAAAACAGGGGTGTTGTTTGTGGGGCAGAGTGTGGGTGGCAGGGATGCGTTCGTGCCGGTACCCGAGTTCTCCGTGACGCCGTTTTCCCTCGGCTCGCCAGCCCCTTCATCAGTTACAGAAAAGAGCCACTGACAGGCAGCTGGTAAACTAAGAAACATTTTATTGAACGAGGCTTCCATTTTCTGTTACACTTCTCAGCAGCAAGTTACTTCAGTACTTCACTTTAACGTTACAGATTACGTTCCTTCTTGACGGTTTCCCCTTTTTGCTGACGGTCACTCTCCTTCACCTGCAGGGGACACTTGTTAACCCCCTAGTAGCTGTACTCTGAACCCTGAATTACTGCAGGGCAGATCTAGCACACACTACCGGTTCCGGATGAGTTCCCACTCCTCTTTACACCTTTCAGCATCAAGTCACATCGGTTTACAGGTTACACTTCTTGCTGACGGTTTCCTCTTTCCCCGGTAACTTTCCCTCGCCTGCAGGGAACATGCGTTAACCCCCTATTAGCTGCACACTGAACCCGGATCTATAGGGTAGATCTAGCACAGACTACCGGCTCCGGATAAGTTCTCACCTCTCCACTTCTTTGCCGGGGAACTACTTCTCTTCCTTTCTACGGGCGTTCCCGTGTACCTCCACTTCTTTGTCTGGGCACTCACTCTGGCTGCCTGCCACGTTTCACTCCCACACTCTGCTCCGTCACCTCAGACTTCTCTCTCCAGTCACATCTCACTGCACACACTGCCCTCTGCACACTGCTCTGCCTTCAGAAGAGACCTCCCTTCCCCACCTAGGCTGCCCTGCCCCTCCTTCCTTCCCTGCCACTGTTACCAGGGGAACCACTGCTCTACACTGGCACCTAGTGGGGAAACTGTTTAATCACTACAACAACAGGTAACATTTTACAATTAACATTTACCATTTGCCACCATACTATGTGGCGTCTTCAGGAGGGGAAAACGTTCCTTCACTACCAGGGGTCCGACTACCCCTTACGCCGTAGCTCCTGTCACCTCCATGCAGCAGAGCTGGAAGCGACGCTGGAGGTCCGTGGATTACGCCGGACATAGAGGGCTTTTTGGGGCTTATTAGATTGGTTACGAGGGAATTGGTTTGTGTTTTTTATTTCTAATAAAGGATTTTTTCGGGTGTGTGTGTTTATTTACTGTGATTTACAGATTAATCATGGAAGGTTTCTCGGGGAGACGCCTGACATGATTAATCTAGGAGTTATTGGCAGCTATGGGCTGCCATTAACTCCTTATTACCCCGATTTGCCAACGCACCAGGGCAAATCGGAATGAGCCGGGTACAGTCCCAGAACTGTCGCATCTAATGTATGCGGCAATTCTGGGCGGCTGCTGACTGATATTGTTAGGCTGGGGGGCTCCCCATAACGTGGAGCTCCCCATCCTGAGAATACCAGCCTTCAGCCGTATGGCTTTATCTGGCTGGTATTAAAATTGGGGGGACCGCACGCTGTTTTTTTTAATTATTTAATTATTTATTTCACTGCACAGTATAGACACGCCCACCGGCTGCTGTGATTGGGTGCAGTGAGACACCTGTCACTCAGCGTGGGGGCGTGTCTCACTGCAACCAATCATAGGCGCCGAAAAGCAGGAAAGCAGGGAATGCGAGATTGTTTAATGAGCGGCCGGCTTTTTCAAAAGAGGAAAAGCCGCCGGAGTTTAGTGAACAGCTGTGCAGCGCCGCGGCAGTGATCGGGGAAAGGTAAGTATGAGAGATGGGGGAGACTGACCGACAGACTGTGAGAGGGGGACAGACAGACAGAGAGACCGACCGACGGACTGAGGGAGACAGAATGAAAAAAAAAAAATGACCGACATCGCTAGTAAAAAGCACAAAACGTGCGTTTTGGACATCGGACTGCCACACAATGTTTTCACGTAAAATCTTTCATGTAATCTCAAAAAGTAACATACACAAGCTCTATCTCACTATTGGGTATGTGCCCTTAACATTTCCGCCATGAAAATTCATTTTGGTGTCATTTTGGAAGGTTTTCTGGTGAGTCCGTAAAAATGGCGTAAAACTCAGACAAAATTGTTCACAGCTGTGACTTTTGAGTGATAAATGCTTCAAGGGGTCTTCCCCATGCTGTTGCCATGTCATTTGAGCACTCTTCTAAGATTTTTGGGACATTTTTAGGGTTTCTACATGCTGCCGGGGGTCATTTCATAAAAATACTTGGGTCTCCCATAGGATAACATTGGGCTCGGTGCTCGGGCCGAGTACACGAGTATCTTGGGATGCTCGGCCCGAGCCTCGAGCACCCGAGCTTTTTGGTATTCGCTTATCACTACTCAGCACCAATGAGACAAAGAATGAAATTAAGCTGCTGCAATGTGAAGATTTTTTCCCAGACAAGCACCACAAAAATTCCAACAATCGAACGTTTCGACCTCAGCAAGGTCTTTTTCAAGAATATCTGTGTGGATGGTGCCACGGGAATGGATAATATAGCTAGAGGCACCAGGTGGGGAATAGCAGTTTAACTGCCAGGGGCCACCGTATGTGTGGGAGCACCAGGTGTAGGCGTGTGGTGAACATGGGATGGCTATATAGAGGGGATTGTTGAATTTTTTTTGTGATGCCAGTCTGGAATAAAATCTTCACATTGCAGCAGCTCAATTTCATTCTTTGTCCCACTGGTGCTGAGGTCTACTTTCTATTAAAGTCAGGATCCGCAAAGGTAACTTAGTACCCATCCGTCAATCCCGGGCCCGAAGTTATCAGGACACTATCTGGATCTGACTATCTGGATAATTAAAAAAAATATATAAAAGGAAAAAAAGAGAAAATAGGGATAGAGCAGGCGTCTTTTACTTACCAGTCTCCCACGTGGCTGTAACACAACATCCGGGGCCGCTCATTAACCTCATGCATATGCACTGCATCCCCTGCCCACCAGCAGTCCAGCTGTCTGTGATTGGTTGCAGTGAGACAATGCCCCCACCCTGTGTGACAGTGTGTCTGACGGCTTGCAATTGCACACACTGTGTGTGTCTATATCGTGGTGTAAAAATAAATAAATAAAAAAAATTGGTGTGGCGTCCCCCCATATTATGATACCCAGCACTGTGTATAATTCACCCACACCACTGCTTGACAGCTCTGTGTACACTTTGCATAGGCAGCTGAGAAATTGATAATCAATGGTGAAGGTGGGGTTATAAAGAGAATGACTATATGGCACGAGAAAAATAATCCGCTGGTAGTAATCTCTTGCTAGAAAAAAACAGTAATTTTTTTTTCAGAACTGCAAAATGCAGCTCAGTAAATGACAAATAACTGGAATCGAGGTCTCTGTCTTATATTGTCAGATCAAGTGGAAAAAACCTGGTGGTAACAGATTCCCTTTAAGAGTTAGCAGACAAAATCCTCTGTTTTTAGGCGAGGTTCACACATTGTAGATATCTTGGATTTTTTAAGTCCACTGACTATTAAAAAGATCTTAAATTCTTTATGGGGTCAGATATGGGAGTGGGGAGTGGGGTTACGGTACTCTACGGCACTCTACTGTCTATATTAAGTTTAATAATAAATCATGATGCTTCCGCTATTAGGCACCCAAGCTAACAATCAGCTCTTTCCTTCAATGCTGAGGTTCTTGTCATACCAGAAAGGTGCCACACTGGAACGAATAAACACTTTCCTTTACTAACAAGAAAAACGCTTCTTCTAGGCTCCTGCCACACAATCACAGTCATTATGTACCTGCAGCCAGGAATGGATCATTGGATATTCGAGTTTGCCAGTTTCGGCCGGACTTTAGTTAAACGTTCGTTTTGGGACCCAGGCTCGATCTCAACTTCTTCCTGAACCCCATATAAGTCAATGGAGACCTGCATTAACTGATTTGAGTAATGAGTATAATGGAAGTCAATGATTGGGCAGTTCGGTTCTTTGCCCACATACAGTCAGCCATATACAGAACATTCCCATGGAAGGGAGAGACGGAGGGCAGGGGTTACTTTTTATACACCGCATCCGAAATTTTTTTTACCCCCAGTGAAAGCCATTCAGAGACTGCAAGAAGCTCTCACTAGGCCGAACATCAAGCATACCTGAGCACAGCGATGATTGATGGAGTGGGTAGCATAAGAACAGAACCCAAACTTGGACACAGACTTTTTTTAAAATACCATGTTCAGGTTCGAGCCCTGGACACCCAGCTCATGATTTTCCTTTTGCGCTGATTGGTTGCTGTGTTTCCTGCAGACACCACCTGATACTATGCGGAAGAAATCAATAACTACTAAGCACTTTCCTTTGAAGTATAGGAAAGCTCTTATTAGTTCTTGAGAAGCACAGCAGCAGCTGGCTCCAGGGATCCATCTCATTGCATGGCATGGGTACTTACTGTTGCGTTTCTGACTAACAGGGCGCCGGTCACAACTAACAGCTGTGGGGTTTGTGTGGTGCCCCTGAGGCTTCAGGCACCACGGGATACTGCACCAGTGTGACGCCCTGGCCGGGCCAGGTAGTCCCAAATAGGGCCCTGCATTACACCTGTCCCTCATAGGTAACACACAGCCAACCATTTAAACCCTAGTCACCCTCCTCAGGCCTGATGGACACAACAGGGGGCGGAACCAGGCGGTTGGAAGACACCCACCAAGGAGTTCAGACAGCCTGGGGCAGGAAAGTAAATAGATAAGGTTGACAGTTCAAGTTGGAGAGGTGTATGGGCTGGAGCTGTGTGCAGTTCCAGCAGAGGAGAAAACCCAGTGTAAGCAGGTGCTGGGGTAGGAGCCCTGGTACCTTTGGCTAGGAGGCAGACGGTGGTCTCCATCTGCAGGAGCCGGGAAGACGGCTCGGTGGAACCGAGGTGGACCGGGACAGGGTTGTAGCCCGCTGGTACCGACCCGGGGAACCGACTCGGAAACCGGAGCACAAAGGGGGGTACTCAGACCCTGAAGCTAGGTCCAGAAGCTACTGGGGGCTAGCTAATAACTGATTGCGGCCAGGACTAGAGGTCCTGTCCCACCCAAAGTCCCGACTGAAGGCAACAGCCCAACAAGGGGGATAAGCAGCCACTGCCATGGTTCAGAGATCCCACGGGTCAGCGTCTGCGGGCAAAGGGCTCCTTAGGCGACCACAAGCCGGGAGTGGACTCCTGAAGTTGCAAGCACAGGCAGTCCACCATTCAACACAGGTGCGGGAAAAAGACAGAGACCACCAGCCAGGTGGGGGACCAGACTGCAGCCGGCTGCGGGCACCGACCACCATCACCTTGGTTTAACAGAAACTCGTGTGTTTACTAGTAGTGAGTACAACAACACCCTCCGGTCGCCCATCTCCCTGCAGCGCCAAACATACCCCCAACGGGTCCCGGGGCCACCATCCCTGCCCACGGAGGGGTTAACAATTTGCTGCCAAACATCTCCCCCAGGTGCCCCGTAACTGCAGCGGTGGTGTCCACCTTCACTATATCCCGTGGGTGGAGTCATGAACTTAACACGGCTCCGGCCGTACATCTACGTCCCCAAACCACAACCCCCCTTTCAGTTGAAGTGACCTCGAGACCCCTGGGTCCGGAGACCCTCGAGCCACCCACTGAAGGTCCGGAACCGAGCGGCTCGGCTCGGGATGGTACACCTGATTTTAGGTGCTATGCTCATCCCGGATTCCTAGGTTTCCAGTGCCAGTTCCACACAACACCACAAACTACACACAACAGACTTCCCTTCCCAATGGGGACTGGGATCAGTGTCGGGTCACAAAGGGGGTCACCACAGCGGTTGGGTCTAAAGGATGCCACCGCACTTAGGGACTCTCGATCCACTGGATCTGTTGACTCAGGGTTAAGTAGGAGGAGTCACCGGAGAGTGGGAGGAATCAACGAACCGTTAGTGATTATTGGAGCAGGGAGTCAGAGAGGGACTTTGGTCGAGAGAGGAGCTCACCTAGTGACGTCAGTGGGACATAGGAGTTACGGTCGCTGGTGGAATACGGTGTCAGTTCCCCCGGGACCGGCGCAGTCGAGGTGTAGAGCCCTAGGTTAGGGGACGCTTCAAGCTCGCCTAATAAATCTACCGGGAGAGAAGATTTCATGTCTCTTCACCCCCCACAGTGTCTGGGGCAGAGCAGCACATAGAGCCTGGGAATGAGACTTAAGCGCGCTTTACACGCAGCGATATCGCAAGCGATATCGCTAGCGAGCGTACCTGCCCCCATCGGTTATGCGTCACGTGCAAATCGCTGCCCGTGGCGCACAACATTGCTAACACCCGTCACACTATACTTACCTGCCTAGCGAGTCGCTGTTGCCGGCGAACCGCCTGCTTTCTAAGGGGGCGGTTCGTTCGGCGTCACAGCGACGTCACTAAGCGGCCGCCCAATAAAAGCGGAGAGGCAGAGATAAGCGGGATGAACATCCCGCCCACCTCCTTCCTTCCTCATTGCGTGCAATCAATGGGGAACTTGAACATTTTTCTGGAACATTTTCCAGAAAAATACTTGAGTTCCCCATTGACTTCCATTATACTTGATACAAGAGTAGAGCGCCATCCGAGCATCCAACTCCTCGTGATGAGTACCAAGCACCTAAGCGTTGTAGTGCTCGCTCATCACTAATTATTATCACTGTCCCTATTGAGGCTCACAATCTGAATTTCCTATTAGCATGTCTTTGGTGTGTGGGAGGAAACCAGGGAAAACATACAAACTAAAAGGAGCGTGAACCCAGGTCCCCAGTGCTGTCATGCAGCAGGGCTGACTACTGGGCTAACTATGACCACCATGCTGCTCCAACTATCTAACATAGTGAAATTATACTGGGTGTAGGGAGCATCCAGCTCTGTAGAATATGTATGCATTATAAAAAATACAATAAACTACTGATATAAACTCTAAATATACAATGTGTTTCACTCTCCATCTCAATTTTCCTTGGGTATCTTCAGCAACTTTATAAAAAGTTAAAGTAAACTTTTTCGGAATAAATATATCAACAGAAACGATATGGGAATTTCACAGCTCACATCTCGCAATTCAAAGAGAACAGTGTGGATTGGGTGATGTGCACATCTAGGAAGCAATCATTAGAACACACTGTACACCGTAAAATCAAGCAACCAACATGAAGCATGGCATAAAATAGAAAAATTACTTTATTTAGATGCAAAATGTATTAATGTATCCATGAAAAGATTTTCACATAACATTTATCCTGCGCTAAACACTGAATGAACTGTGTTAGGGCAGAGCGGTGCAGACCGTGGAATATCACAATATGATGTTAGGAGATTTATTTTCCTTACACCCCCAAAGTGCAGAAAATAATAAACCGTCCTTAGTAAATATGTCGTATAAATCATTGTGCTAAAAACTCCCAGTGCCGGGGAGTATAAATGTCTGTGTAAAACAATTTAGAAAGAAATGGTAAAACTGATATATTGGCACTTCAGTACGGGCACATGTCTCATTCATATACCAGTGTGTTCCTTAACCCTTTCAGGATGAAGGGTTATTGATGCTTCAAAAGTAATAATACTAATCATGCAACTTATTATTTTATTATTTTAAACCATGAGCAGGTTTGGAGTCCAGTACCATCCTTATGAGGATTAGAGAGATGAGTGAACCTTTCGAAGTTCGGTTCAGCAGGTAAAGTTTGGTTTTTGACCCCCGACTTGATCCAAACCTCAATGGAAGTCTGTATTTGGGCAGTTTGTGACTCCACCCACATGCTGCCACCCATAGGCAGAACACTTCCGGGGCAGGGTGGGTTGGGTTTTTGTAAAAAAAAAATTAAAAAAAAATTTGTGTGTGCACACTACAACTGATCACACTGATTTTACTCCCAGTGTGAGCCATTCAAACACTTCAAGCGGCTTGACCAGGGCTGAGCATCACTCATACCCAAGCACAGCGCTGCTCACTTGAGTGGTTTGCACTTATAACTCACTCGAAGTTCGAACCCGAATTTTGTTTTTTTTGGTAGTCGGTCTCCGAACCTGAATCTTGCACCTCAGGTTCACTTATTTCTAATGATGATGAAATCCAATTATACCCATCTTCTCCTATCATCTTCCCTGTGTTCCTAAAAGTTACAATTGACTGTGAAGCTCAATCTTTCCAAAACTGAATTTCTTGTGTGTCCTCCCTCTACTATTAAAAACTGGATAGTTACATTTACATGTGTTCATCTTCTTACTCATATTATAATAATTATTTGTAATAGGCAGCACTTACGCATTCTTGGGGGGTATATTTGACTTAGATCTTTCCTTCATTACTTCATATCTGATCACTCGCTCACTTATGCACATCAAAATATCTAGAGAATCCGCCCTTTTTTACCCTCGAAACCACAAAAACTCTTACTGTCACTCTGATTCATTCCTGCCTTGATTCTCTACTAATCCATCTCACTCTCACAAAACACTGAATTCATCAGCCAGGCTCATATTTCTGTCCAGACGCTACACTGATGCCTCTATGGCGCCCCTGCGGCTTTAGACGCCACAGGGTACTGCACCTCACTCGGTGTGCAGTATTCCTCCCGGATATGGAGAAGGTCATCACTGGTAAAACCACCAAAATCCACCAAAACACAGTTAGTTATCCTCTCATTGGGACTGAGCTAGAGTAGAGACATGGGGGGTGGCCATCACAAATGTAGTGGTAACTAGTGCAGGAACTAGTGATCTGTCAGTTGCAAATGATCCGACACAAAGATCCGGCTCCCTGCTGTGACTGATAGGAGCCGGATCACCAAAGTGAGCCACTAAAATCGCTAAATGCCACCGAAACCATGCCCACCCATGTCTAAACCCTGCCCACTCCCCAATCTAATTGGTCCCTTGTAAGTGGGCGGGGTTTAGCCGCGGGTGGGCGTGGTTTCAGCGGCGTCACTATAATCTTAAATATGTGTTCATCTTGGGGTGAACACATATTTAATATGGAGCCGAGAACGATCCGAATGAGCCGGCTCTTTTTGGTGAGTGCAGCCATGGGAACCGGATCACCAAAAAGAGCCAAACTGCCCATTACTAGCAGGAACCTGAGGGGGGGGGGCGATCAACTTAGAGAGAGACGGAAGTAGTGAGTCCGCAGTTTATCAGCAGACAGTCTGAGGAGGGAGAAAGGAGCAGAGCTGCAGGAGAGAGGTCCTGGGGATGGGAGGCTGGAGGAATTTGTCCCAGGACCAGGAGTAAATACAGATTGGGGAGCAACTCGACAAACACACAGCCAGTCAGTCCGTAGTCAGACAGTGATGGATAGGGAACAAGTGAGACGTAGAGGACACAGTCGCTGAAGAGAGAGCTAAGCCATAGCTCCCTCAGGACTGGGCGCACAGAGAACGGGTGCAGAGCCCTAGGCTGATGGGTGCTGTATGTCCCGCCAGCAGAATCTACCGGGCAGAGGATTTCAAGTCTTTTGGCCCACACACAGTGCCCGGGGCACAGCAGCAAATAGAGCCAGGAGTCATGACCAAACGGACGGCACCAACTACAGACTCGCGCTGCCTGCTATATGGGACATGAACGGAGCTAATCCAAAGACTCGGGTCCCAGCGTAGCTTCAAGCCGCAGGGACTCACACAACACAGCGGAGGGAGGAAGGACTCACAGAGAAACCCACTGGTTTTGACCTCCGAACTATCCGGGATCGGCTGGAGCCCATGACAGCAGGGACCGGCAGTCGAAAGGCAGTGTCATATCACTGAGTAAAGAACTTTAACTGCAACCCTTGTGTCGTCCAATCCTTCCTGTGCCACGTGCTCCTATTATAGAGTGGACTTTTACGCCCAACATCCTCCCTGGGGCCTGAGCTCTGCCTGTGGAGAGCTATACCATCAGTCATTGCATTGATTGTCCATCCACTACAGAATACAATATAAACTTATAATATTCACCCACGAAATTTTCCACAGCGCTACAGCGCCAGAAAGCTCTCCCCTCATCACTCTCTACCATCTTAATTGTGCTCTTCATTCTACTAATGATCTAAGACTAATATTTTTTATAATCCAAACCACTCACTCCCATCTTTCTTGTGCTGGAGATTTTCTCTGGAATGTGCTACCCCACTCAATCCAATTAATGAACTATCACATGATCTTTGGTGTAATGTTTGCAGAGCGAGCAAGGGATTAGCAAACCCACTGGGCCACAACACACAGAAAACCTAAAAGGGCTTGACTATGGAATTCCACTTGATTTTCCACAGAGCCTCTGATGGTGAGGGTGTTACGCTGCAGGTGTGAAATCAGGTGCCACTCTGGAAGACTGATGCTGTGATAGTTGGCCCCAGGGTTACGAACACTGGCAGTCTCTGGTGATAGAAACAGCAATAGAAGCCACTGTTGTGTATTCGGGCCAGATGGATGGATGGATGCAGTAGCAGAGGCTGATGTGGATACTTGCGGCATTGGATATCGTGGTAGGTGGCCAGCGTGGATACTTGCGGAAGCAGAGATGAGGGTAGACAGCTGGCGTAGATAGTTGCAGCAGCAGTAGTGCACTTGTAATGCATTGAAACACAGATTCGAATCAGCAACAGCATATTGCACAATGACAGCAGCAGCACAATGGACCTGAGAACTAGCAATGTATTGAACTTGTTGCCCAGGCACCTTCCTTAGGGGTAAGATGTCTTATATACCTGAAGCCTCTCAACTGAGCTGAGAGGCACTTCCAGATCAGGGCATACTTGACCTGTAAGAAAAGTGGTACACCCTACAGGCACCCCCAGGAGGTCTGTGCAGCATGCACAGGCCATGGGAGACAGCAGCATGGAACAAGGATGAGTAGCCACTGCTGGGTGGTCAGGAAGGTGAGAGTGCTGGCATCCCCACCAGGGAAAGGATGCAGGACAGTGCGGGGACGCCAGTATGGGCATCACAGTTGATGACCATTTCATGGACCTTCACATAGATGAACGTATACATTTTAGTGATGGCTGGAACATAAAATACAGGCACTTTTTAATTCCTAAAGGCTACTTTACACACTGCGATATTGGTCCCGATATCGCTAGTGTGGGTACCCGCCCTCATCTGTTGCACGACACAGGCAAATCGCTGCCCGTGCAGCACAACATCGCCCAGACCCGTCACACATACTTACCTGCCCGGCGACGTCGCTGTGACCGGCGAACCGCCTCCTTTCTAAGGGGGCGGTCCGTGCGGCGTCACAGCGACATCACTGAGCGGCCGCCCAATAGAAGCGGAGAGGCGGAGATGAGCGGGACGTAACATCCCGCCCACCTCCTTCCTTCCTCATAGCAGCCGGGAGGCAGGTAAAGAGAGGTTCCTCGTTCCTGCGGCGTCACACATAGCGATGAGTGCTGCCGCAGGAGCGACGAACTACATCGTTACTGCTGCAGTAACGATAATCGAGAATGGACCCCCATGTCACCGATGAGCGATTTTGCACGTTTTTGCAACGATGCAAAATCGCTCATCGGTGTCACACGCAGGAACATCGCTAATGCGGCCGGATGTGCGTCACAAATTCCGTGACCCCAACGACTCCGCATTAGCGATGTCGCAGCGTGTAAAGCCCCCTTAAGTCGCCCCTTTTTCTTCATAGATTGCAAGCTCTAGTGAGGAGAGCCCTCACTCCTCTTGTTTGAAGTTACTTAGTAGTATCTGATATTCTTTATACATGTCCTCTTTAAATTGTAAAATTCTGTTGGTGCCATATGTTGGCGATATAGAAATACTACTATCATTAGTAGTAGAATCGTATCATCATTATTAGGGCATCACAGGCGCATTGTAGTCACGTTTGAGTTATTCCTCGCAGTTAGTAGTAATCACATTCAGTGGGGCTCTTTGTATTACTTGATCTATCCCAGATATTCTTAGTAATTTACAACACTGGTTATTCGGATTTAGCGCCAAAGCAATGTAATAATTTCTTCTATCTTGCAGATGTATCAAGTCCTCCACTCGGTCTGTATTCATTTCTTCCACATCTCATGGAGCAGTACCTTTTTGCAAATGTAATTAAGATTTCTTTTGTAGCAGACTGGAGCAATCATCGCTGTATTGATTTGTTTTGTTTCTTAGTCACATTAAAGGCATTATTATGATAAATAATGTGACACATAACCTATAATTTTTTCCTCATTGCTAAGTCCAGTGTTGTGTCTACTGAAATAGCTGTTCTCCGGACTGAGATTTCTGTACTTGATCAGTTTTGCATATGGCAAGTGTACAAACATAGCAAAGTTTGTCATTTTGAATAATTCATGTTGATATTAAAATCTGTTATCTCTATTTTTACATAAGACTGACAAAAAGCATTGTGTGCAATGTCGTGCATGCATCACATCACAACGCAATCTCGTTGCGGGGCCTACTAATCAATAGGGGTGCCAAGGATGTTGTAGGTTATTGAAGGCTTGCAGTGCTCTGGTCTGTTAACCATTGACTACCAACATGGCCACCACTACAGTAGATGAATGTTGGGTGATCCTACTGATTTGTAATGAGGTGTCCTGACTCCCCTGAGTGGCAGATGAAGGGAAAGATTATATGTTCTAATTGCAAATAGGTTCACACCAAAGGTGGCTAGAAAGACCACAGTCTGGTAGCAATTTTCCATTAAAAACGAATGCTCACTTATCTGAGCCAAGTGGTTTTGCTTTTTTGTCGAACAGGGACCACTGAGCGATTGGTCTATAAACTGATTGATTATGTAAATGTTGTAAATGAATTTAAACCTTTCATAAAACAGGTCTAAGATGGTATGCCCATCTCAATATAGTAGGATGTATTGGCCCTTGATGATTCTGTAGTTTCCTAATTAGGGATGGTGGAAGGATAAAGACCAACAGCTTCACCCACAGGGAGGAAACAAGCTTGATGACTCACATGAGGCAATGAGCTATTTCAGCAATGTTACATGAGATAACAGATTAACTGAGGTAGACAATTGTTACTGACAATGTCTCAAGCGTTGTCCGGATCCGCACACGCTGATTACTACTATGGCATCGAACTATGTTCACATTGCAGAGTCTGACAGGCAACCTGACTACTCTTAAGGGTGTTTTACACGCTGCAACATCACTACCGATATATCGTCGGGGTCACGTCGTTAGTGACGCACATCCGGCGCCGGTAGCGACATCGCAGCGTGTGACACCAAGGAGCGACGATCAACGATCGCAAAATCATTCAAAAACGGTGATTGTTGACACGTCGCTCATTTCCTTAATATCGCTGCAGCCACCGGTACGATGTTGTTCGTCGTTCCTGCGGCATCACACATCGCTGTGTGTGACACCGCAGGAACGACGAACATCTCCTTTCCTGCGTCCACCGGCAATGTGGAAGGAAGGAGGTGGGCGGGATGTTACGTTGCGCTCATCTCCACCCCTCCACTTCTATTGGCCGGCCGCTTAGTGACGCCACAGTGACGTCGCTATGACGCCGAACGCACCTCCACCTTGAGGGAGGGATTGTTCGGCGGTCACAGCGACGTCGCTATCAAGGTATGTGCATGTGACGCTGCCGTAGAGATAATGTTCGCTACGGCAGCGAGCACTAAATGTCGCACGAACGATGGGGGCGGGTGCTATCGCGCTCGACATCGCTAGCAATCGCTAGCGATGTCGCAGCGTGTAAAGCACCCTTTAATCTTAAGTGCTCAGCTCTGCTGGATGTCGGCGGAGTTTCCCTGCTCCCAGCCATGCAGAAATTAATCCATTTTTGGGCAGGGTGCAACTCTTCTGAGAACCAGGTTCCTGATCATCATTCACAGCTGCTCCCTTCCTATTTAAGGCTGGGGAGTGTAGTAGGAGACTGTCAATGATAGCATCTGCATTCCCGGTCTCAGTGGTTGTCAGTTCATGGTGAACAACAGTTGCTTTTCTGTGTGGTGTGAACGTTCCCCTGTTGTGAGTTTGTTCCCTACCCATTTCTTTATTCCCAGTACATATATTGTCCCTCCTATGTGTTTGAGTGCAGTGTGTACGAGGTTTCATTCTCCCTTGTCTGGGTCTTTTCTATGGGTGTTTATTTTTGGGTTTCCAGGGTGCTCCCAGGGTGGGGTTAGTAAAATCAGGACTCTGACAGGAGACAGGGTCATGCTGGGGGCAAAAACCTGGCTACCATCAAGTTTACCTCCGAAAAGAGGAACGGCGCCTGGTCTCGAGTCTTAGGGCCAGTTTAGGAACCCCTGGCCCATCAGTACGTTCGCTGTGACACAGTGATTTTAACAGTAAGGCCAGGGTCACATGATTGTATAGCATCTGATGATTCATGTGACAGAATCAGAAGCTACAGTATATACTAATGATATTTGGGTCAGGTTCTGCTGCATGATCCGAGTGTCATTCACTTTGCTCACAAGTGCAGAAAAGATGGAGAGCTTAATCTCTCCATCTTCTCCCTTGTCTGTCTCGCATCTATCAGACTGCATTCAGATGACATCCAAGTGCAGTCTGATGTTTTGCAGGCAGCCATTGACTTGAATGGGTGAGTAACTGAGCATCATTCGAGACACTCTGTCAATCACAGCATACTGCGATTGTTTTCTCATTGCCAAATCAGCATGAGAAAAGAATTGCATATTCTGCACTGTCTCATAACATAACATTGGGCAAAGTGTTATCTGATAAACATTGGATAGCACTCAGTGTCTTATACGCTCATGTGAGTGAGCCCTAATTCTGATACATCTTACAATTTTCTGATGCTTCCAATGACCTGCTGGCAATCTCTTCAGCAGCACCACCATCACTCTGCAACAATTTTTGTGTCACAACCTTAGCAGCTCAGCACACACTCACTGAATGTCAGCTACAATTCCTCTCATAGTAACTGACTTTGGCAGCAGTCTCCAGTGATACTTTACACACGCTTGCAGACTACAGTTACAGTCACAGTTTCTCACACATTCTCCTCAGTCTCCTTAGTCATTTTTGGTATAGATTCTTCACAGGCAAGCATTTGGTTACATACTCCTCTGCTATGAGTACTTTTTGACCATCTTTGGAATTTAATCACTTACCTATCTGCATACAATAACTGTATTCTTTGGCTGTGAATACTTGTTTCTCAGATAGAAGTCCCAGAAGAAGCATGTTACTGATGACATTCCAGCTACAAGCTTTATGCGCATGTCTACCTGACCTGTAGACATGCGCATAAAGACATTGTTAGAGAAGTCATTGGATGGCATGAAATATTTGTTAGTTTTATAAAATTATGTACACTACCGAAAGCAGCCTGAAATTAACAGTCTCTATAGTAATATTGTCCTACATAAAGTAACAGATAATATAGATTGTCAGATATTGAGTATTGCCAATGACAAACCATGTCATGCTGTATCTACACTTTCTGCAATCATTTGGTAGATAACAATAAGACAAATGAGAGAAGAAAAAGTAGATTATTAGGTATTTTATGAAACAATACAAAGCATTTAATAAGATGTGATACCTTAAAACGGATTTATGATCATAGTCTAGAGTTCTGTGTAACCTATGAGAGCCTCAGTCCCTTGTATGGGCAAATATAACTACAAAATACATATAGCTGCACTCTAGAATGCTAACAATGAATAAAGGAACTCTGGTATTGCATTACTGCTACAGGAATAATTGAAAAAAGAGTTACTTAGCTTATGTATTGGACAATGCATGGGAGCCCAGTAATCAACGACAAGGTGATCTCTAATATATTGGTATCCTAACTTAAATGCCTCTCTCTGAGTTAAAAACCTAGATGTCTGGGCAGAAAAGAGCCAGATGTAAAAGAGAATTGACACAGCCTGGTTAAAGGGCGGATTGCTTAGTCAAAAAGAAATGCACTACAAATATATCAAAAAGACTGACCCACACATCCAACAGGTGTGAGCAGGTGCTAGCTGAAAATACAATATAACTACAAAACACACACAGCTGCACTCTAAAATGCTAACAATGAATAAGGGAACCATGGTATTGCATTACTGCTACAGGAATATTTTAAAAAAGAGATACTTAGCTTGTGTATTGACCAATGCATGTGAGCCCAGTAACCAACCACAAGGTAATCTCTAATATATCGGGACCCTAACTTAAATGACTCTTCCTGGGTTAAAAACCTAGATGTCTGGGCAGAAAAGATCCAGCAATAAAAGAGAATGGACACAGCCTGGTTAAAGTGCGGAGTGCTTAGTCAGAAAGAAATGCACTACAAATATATCAAAAAGACTGACCCACACATCCAACAGGTGTGAACAGGTGCAAGCTGAAAACACAATATAACTACAAAACACATACAGCTGCACTCTAAAATGCTAACAATGAATAAGGGAAATCTGGAATTGCATTACTGCTACAAGAATATTTGAAAAAAGAGTTACTTAGCTTGTGTATTGACCAATGCATGTGAGCCCAGTAACCAATGACAAGGTGATCTCTAAAATATCGGGACTCTAACTTAAATGCCTCTGTCTGGGTTAACAATCTGCTAGCACCTGTTCATACCTGTTGGATGTGTGGGTCAGTCTTTTTGATATATTCCTTGTGTGGCCCAAGTCCAAGTATCTACCAAAATACAGATGCTTGGAATGTCTTAAATATTGTTAATTGAAGAATAACGGAATCTTTTAAGTAAATATCTTATCTCTGTTACATAGGATTCCTTCCTTATTCACATTCTCATCATGAATGCATTGTAGAAAGTACACTATAATACCGGAATTCTTGCAATGCTATTTATACAATCTACAATAATCTCACCTAAAGACCAGGTCCAGGTCTTCTAAAGCCGATACTTAATAGTTTAACCCTTCGTTTCTGCTCCATCTTGAGTTTCTTTATTTGTCCTCCTATCTTTAAGGCCACTATTTAAGGTGTCTTTTTCCATTGCTGACTTTTTATTTGTAAATATAATATTTCTATTCATCTTTCATATCCAATAAATGGATGGTTAATGCACTTTGGATAATAAGGCTTTGTGAACAACAATAAGAAATAGCTTTCTATAGAAAATACTCAGTATTCCCTGTACAGTATTTATGGCATATACTTATGTACTATGCTTCAGTGCTCAGAGCCGCTAAAGCTGATGTCACTAAGCCAACAGCTAACAATAAAAATTCCCTACTGTGAAAAAAGTGTATAATAAAACAGAACGGGAGCTTCATATTGTATTTAATTTTCATTGATCAATAACTAAAGGGTTTATGCACGAAGCGCAGAGGAAACTGTCATATGGAGGATTTTGTAATGTGATGGTCCTACATGGGAGTGAAAGGATGACTTAAACATGCTACTATGTATGCACATATTTATATATTTAATCATTTTCTGAAAATAGTAACATTTCTGACATTGGTTTAAGAAAAGAAAGCGATGAGGAAAAAGTAAAGTCCAACCAAGGCTTTAGAATCTCAGCAAATGAATGTACAAGGCCAATGGTGATTTGGATAAACCTGCTCTGCATATGTCAAGCTGAGGGACCATAGTCATCGGCCCAGAGACATCAAGACCGATGCTGTTCAGGCCAGTGTTGATGAAGGGGTGTCTTCGAGTGAGACACACCTGATTCCATAAGATGCACCCTCCTCTTAAAGGGAACCTGTCACCAGATTTGGTGACTATAAGCTGCGGCCACCACTAGTGGGCTCTTATATACAGCATTCTAACATGCTGCTTTACATGTTACGATTCTGCATACGATATCGTATGCGATCCTAACCGCCCCCATCGTATGTGCGGCACGTTCAATTTTGTTGAATGTGCCGCACAAACGATTAACCCCCGTCACACGTACTTACCCGTCCATACGACCTCGTTGTGGGCGGCGAATGTCCACTTCCTGGAGTGGGAGAGACGTTCAGCGTCACATTGACGTCACGCGGCAGCCGGCCAATAGAAGCGGAGGGGCGGAGATGAGCGGGACGTAAACATCCCGCCCACCTCCTTCCTTCCGCATTGCTGGCCGGGAGCCGCAGGACGCAGGTAAGATCTGTTCATCGTTCCCGGGGTGTCACACACAGCGATGTGTGCTACCCCGGGTACGATGAATAACCTGACGTTCAATTCATGAGGACTGAACGACATGCGTGCGATGAACGTTTTACCGTTCATTCGCAATCGCACGTAGCTGTTACACACTACAATGTACCTTACAATGCCGGATGTGCGTCACTTACGACGTGACCCCGCCGACACATTGTAAGATATATTGTAGTGTGTAAAGCGGGCTTAAGAGCCCAGACCACTGTGTAGAATGTAAAAATGACTTTATAATACTCACCTAAATGGTCGCTGCAGTGCAGACTGGTCAAATGGGTGTCTCTGTTCTCCGGGTGTGACGCCTCCTCATTTGGCCATCTTTGTCCTCCTTCTTCTGAAGCCTGGGTGCACGACTTGTACTACATCATTCACACAGGTCGGCATTGAGGTCCTGCGCAGGTGCCCTTTGATCTTCCCTGAGCACGGCAGATCAAATTATTATAGTGCGCTTGCGCAGGACCTCAATGCCGGTGCGTGTGCATGATGTAGGACACGTCATGCACCCAGGCTTCAGAAGAAGGAGGACAAAGATGGCCATAAGAGGAGGCGCCGGTACCGGACAATGCAGCCACCCATCTGACCAGTCTGCACCATACCGACTGTTTAGGTAAGTATTATAAAGTCATTTTTACATTCTACACAGCGGCCTGAACTCTTATATACAGCATGTTATAATCCTTTATATAAGAGCTCACTGGTGGTGGCCACAGCTTATGGTCACCAAATCTGGTGACAGGTTCCCTTTAATGGATGAGGAATATTTTAAATGTGGGGTGTGCATCTGTATGCGTCACCACAGTCAGAGATTGGAGTAAGATTTGTAGTTTAAGTTACCCCAGAGCTCATCATGAACTGGACAAGTAGGAGTCGCCATATTCTGTCTCAGCGCTGCAGGAGGGAGAGAGAGGGCTGCAGAGACACCGGCGGTACAGTCTCACCCACTGAGAAACTAAATAATTTGATTGCTAAGTTCTTTGCAACAGGGAGGCTAAAATAATAATTAAAAAAAAAAATTACATTTTTTTCCGCTCTACAGCTACTATTCCATTGTGTGTCCAGTTTAATATATAAAAAATTTGGGGAAAGATCGTCTTTAAGACAAGATGACCTTTCATGTCACTGAGAGCTTAAATTACAGCTAATTACTGAAGTTTATGGAGATTTGGGATAAGGAGCACAGTGAAAAAGATTTGAAAAACTAGTCTCTCCCCTCTAACTCAGAGACAACTGTAAAGTAGATGAAGAGCCTATAGAGGGGCAAAACTACTGGTAAATGCAGGATACAAGAACCACAATGGCCAGAGATAGTGTAGATTTGATTTTTTTTATCCAAAACAGTAAAATTTTTCAACAATGTAAATAACTAAATAATGTACCTGAATCTTTAAAAGATCAGAAAATGCTTAAAATGTCAATATATGCTTATTGCTTTATGTCACACAGAGGTGAAGAATTTGGTGACATTTCATTGACATATGATGTTACATAAAAAAGCCATTATTTTCTAAAAGAACCTAAATAAAGCAGTAGGAAAGATTATTTGAAATCTGAAAGAATTATCATTTCTTAAGGTGGGTTGTCATATGTCATATGGAGTGAACTTGGTGTGCGCCATCCATCTATTCCTCCTATCACATTGAACTCTTGAATATGAGACAAAATGCTACATTTGCCTTGTAATGGCTGCTGCATAGAGAACAGTGTGACCCGATGCAAGGAAGAAAGGTGCTTTCTGAGAGAGCCTTTTACCTTATTAAAAGGAAGGTATCATAATTTTTATTCAATAACAGAAACAATGTCAAGTAAACAAAATATGCTCTACCATGCTGCCTGGCTTCTCCATGGTTCTCCACGTGGGTCTCCTTCGCTTCCCCCTCCCAAGGTCTGTTCTCCTAGGGTGTTAGCACTCACTGATGCCTTTCTCTTAAATGGCCACTGTGCCATTTCTTGGAAGTGCCTCTCAGCCTATCACTGAGAGGCACTGGGTACTTAAGGCACCTTCCCACTAGGGGAGTTGTCTGAGCAATGCTTTTAGTTAGTGGTTTGTTCCCCAGCCAGCTAGTTGTCAGGACCCCTTGTCCATTGTTTTTTGCCTAGCCAGTGTAAATTCCCATTTCCTTGCCCTATTAGTACCTTGTTCCTGTCCATCATACCCTGTTGGTACCTTGGGCTTGTCCACCCTGGCTTTGCTACCTGTCTCAGCTGCCCTGGTGGTTCCTTTCTGTATTAGTGACTGTGCCTGTCTGCCCCCGCCATGCTACTGTTCTCAGCCATCTCGATGATTCCTCTCTATGCTAGTGTCCATGCCTATCTGCCCTGGTAGTGCTACCTGCCTCAGCTGTCCCAGTGGTTTGTGTCTATACTAGTGACTCTGCTTGTTTGCACCTGTGTCTGTCCTTGCCCTGGAGGTCAACTACCACAGTTCCGGTCACTGCCCTGAGATTGCCACTTGACTCCTGCCATGCGGTGGACGCTTAGTGAAACCACTGTCACTAAAGGGTAAGCACGGGTTCCCCCCGTGGTCCAGTGGGTCAACTCCTGCTCACTTTACCATCTGCAGCGGCAAGCGTTACAGAGACGTTATTACACTCATGTCTGCTGTGCTCAAGCAACTTGTACTCATTTTGCAGTGAGATCAGAGCTGTAATTAAGTCTCACACAGGAGTAAGGGGTACTTTGCACGCTGCGACATCGCAGGCCGATGCTGCGATGCCGAGCGCGAAAGTACCCGCCCCAGTCGCAGCAGCAAATTCCTTGTGATAGCTGCCGTAGCGAACATTATCGCTACGGCAGCTTCACATGGACTCACCTGTCCTGCGACCGTCGCTCTGGCCGGCGACCCGCCTCCTTGTTAAGGGGGCGGGTCGTGCGGCGTCATAGCGACGTCACACACCAGGCGGCCAATCGGAGCGGAGGGGCGGAGATGAGTGGGATGTAAACATCCTGCCCATCTCCTTCCTTCCGCATATCCTACGGAAGCCGCAGTGACGCCGGTAGGAGATGTTCCTCGCTCCTGCGGCTTCACACACAGCGATGTGTGCTGCCACAGGAGCGAGTAACAACATCAGACTGTCGCGTCAGCGTAATCATGGATTACGCCGACGCTGCACCGATGATACGATTATGACGCTTTTGCGCTCGTTAATCGTATCATCGAGCCTTTACACACTACGATGTCGCATGCGATGCTGGAAGTGCGTCATTTTCAATTTCACCCCACCGACATCGCACCTGCGATGTCGTAGTGTGCAAAGCCCGCCTAAGGCTGCTTTCACACTATGTTTTTTTAACATCCATCATGAACGTTTTTTAACGCAAAAACGGATCCAGTGCAAATGAGTTTTCATTTCAATGCATTTGCAATGGACTCGCGTCATCATGCGTTCACCTGCGTTTGCGTGCGTTATAGCGAGGATCCAGCGACTTGCAGTTTTGTAACTTTTTTCAAAAACGCTACTTGTAGCATTTTTGAGCTGCGTCCAAATACTGCAAATTGCTGGATCCTGACTATACTGCACGCAAACGCATGTGAACGCTGGCACGCTGATCGACAGGATCCTGCTTGCTCTACTGAGCATGCCCAGAAACCAGCCTGTCGTGATCAGTCTCTCTCTCACTCCCTCCCCCTCTCTCTCCCCCTCCCTGTCTCTCCACTCTACCCTGTCTGAGAGCGGAGGATGCTCGTAACCAAGGTAAACATCGGGTAACCGCGGTCTTAGTTACCCGATGTTTATCTTGGTTACGTGTGCAGGGAGCCCGGCTCCTAGCTGCTGCAGACGCTTGTAACCAATGTAAATATTGGGTATCCAAGCAAGTTACCCGATGTTTACCTTTGTTACGAGCCTCCACAGCTGTTAGATGTCGGCTCCCAGTCTTTCACGTTCAGTTCCCCTCACTCCCGATCACATGACTCCAATGCTCGCCCATAAACTTAAAGTGACAGGATCCTGCAAAATAACACATGCGTTTGCATGCGTTTTTCTTTGCAAATACAGGATCCGCTTTTGCAGCAAAAAAACGTTCATGACGCATGATAAAAAACGTAGTGTGAAATCAGCCTAACTGTGTGTTGTGGGTTCCTCCTAAGTGATATCTTTATAACACCCTGCTGTGATCTTACTACAGAGTGATTACAAGTTGCCCTTCACACAAAAGACATAAGTGTGATGCTAACACATCTCTAGACAGGCAGTTTTGGAGGAGGGTCAGTAGAGCCTAGTTGATACTGCTACAAAAGAAGGAGGAGAGCTGAAAGAAAAGATTGTAACATGACACAGCTAACCTCAGCTGTGCTGGCCCTCATGCAGGAGGTTAGACCAGGAGATCAGGCTGTCTGTCATATATCTCACACACTGACCTTGCTCTATGCTATTGAGGTGTCATGTTTCTTTTCTTCTGTGTTGCTTCCTGCTTATGTTGGTCATATAGTATGAAGAAGTCCACGTCCCCAGTGAAAGCTATATGATAACAGCCACTTGGATTTAAAAGGTTAACTCATTAGGTATAAAATATTCTAATTGCTAATTTATCCACAACGGATTGATGAAATTTGAAAGAAAAAAATCTTTTTACGGCCTAAAATACACTTCCGCAAAAAAAACGTACATGTCTTACGGTCCGTTTTTCGGGTCCGTGTTCCGCTTTTTAGGGGCGTTTCTCCGGTATATATGGCATCCATGTGATGGCATATGTGAGCCGTGTGTGCGTGTGGAATGTCCGTATTGATAAAAAATACGTACGTGTGCTGTCCGTGTGCTGTCCATTTTTAAAGGCCCGCATTCTTACCCAATTAACGATTTTAATCATTCATCATGAGATCCTGGTGTTGTTGTTTGCTTTCAATTGACCTGATAGATTGGAAACAAGTGTTTCAGATTTCGTGATGAAAAACGGACACGGACGATACGTTCTGAACACGGACATACTCCGTGTGCGGTCCGTGCAGGCACGGACGCATAGACTAAAGCGGGTCCGTGCCTGCGTGTTGCCGGCAAAAAACGGACATGTCGTCCGTGTAGAAAAGCGCACACACGTACTTACCACACGGTCACACGTTCCGTGTGATTTTACGTGTGTGTGCCATCTACCATTGAATAACATGGGTCTCCGTGTCTCCGTGTCTCTGGTACGTGCAAATACGTACCGCACACGTACAAAAAAAACGGATGTGTGTTGCGGGTCTACATCACGTGTTCAGTTCTCCATTAGATATTTGATGAAAGCTCCTCTTTAAGCAAGACAGATTGTAGCAGTTTTTCAGATTAAATTATCAGTTCAAGAGGCAGAGGTGGAGAAATGGCTCAAAAGCGGAGAAACAAGCATATTTCTCTGTTAAGTTATATTGCAAAGGTTCTTGCATTCGATTGCACTATTGATTTATGCAGAATTTGTGGGAAGGGCACTGGCCTAAGATCTACACACAAGATAATAAAAAAGAAGCCATTTGCCCTATTGATTGCTCCTCTTTTGGCACACAGATTTTTCACTTTTTACTTGTAAGTAACACAATGTAGTCTCTTCTAAAACTCTGCAAGGTATTTGGCAAGCTGACCAATTACCCCAATTACCTCCATTCTTACTACATATTATCTAGTACTTGCTCTTTAGTGCTATAAAAATGGTTATATTGAAAAATGGTAAACTTGAAATAAAGTCCTATTACTTTAGCCTGCTAAAAATAATGCTGAGCATGAGATGTTCCTCGGTAGTAGGAATAATTCATAAATCAATATTCAAAATGCAAATTATTAGTAGTGATGAGCGAGCATGCTCACCATTGTTCGTTACATGATTGGGCATATTGGGGTGCTCAAGTACTTGTGGATCTCGGCTGAGTATTGCAGGTGCTCAGATGTTTCAGACATGAAACAGTCTCCACAATGGCACAGGCTTACTTCACTGCATAATGTGTGCATGCACCCCAGGGAGAACCATTAGCAGTCTCATTGGGTTAAAGCAACATTTTTGGATGTAGTGTATCTATCAAATTAGGAAAAATTCCGCCCTCTGTCCCCTGGAAATGCTCTCTTTATGGCTAGCTGTATGTGGGCAGAGAGACAAGCTGCACAATCTTTGACTTCCATTATACTCATTTCTCGAGTTGAGCCCTTTCAGAGCATGTAACCTTCTCAACTTGAGGACTGAGCACCTGAGCATTTTTTTGCTCCCCCATCTCTACAAATCATACAAACCCTAAATATAATCATGGATTAATGCATTTAGTGGTATGTATGTAAGTTTCGTCAGCAGACTTCAGCCATGTTTTTCAATATTATAACTCAGATGCAGTGTTTTTAACCAAACAATAGCTTTAAAAAATGGACATTATGAGCTAGTAATTTTACGTACCCCATCCTGGTATATATTCCCATCCTGCTATATACCGCCATCATGGTATATATTCCCATTCTGCTATATACCGCCATCGTGGTATAGCCCCCATCCTACTACATAGCACCATCCTGGTATATGCCCTTATCCTGTTATATACTGCCATCTGCTAAATACCCCCATCCTGCTATATACCCCCATCCATCCTGCTATATACCCCTATCCTGCTACAGTTAGGTCCAGAAATATTTGGACAGTGACACAATTTTGGCGAGTTGGGCTCTGCATGCCACCACATTGGATTTGAAATGAAACCTCTACAACAGAATTCAAGTGCAGATTGTAACGTTTAATTTGAAGTTTGAACAAAAATATCTGATAGAAATTGTAGGAATTGTCACATTTCTTTACAAACACTCCACATTTTAGGAGGTCAAAAGTAATTGGACAAATAAACCAAACCCAAACAAAATATTTATTTATTTTCAATATTTTGTTGCGAATCCTTTGGAGGCAATCATTGCCTTAAGTCTGGAACCCATGGACATCACCAAACGCTGGGTTTCCTCCTTCTTAATGCTTTGCCAGGCCTTTACAGCCGCAGCCTTCAGGTCTTGCTTGTTTGTGGGTCTTTCCGTCTTAAGTCTGGATTTGAGCAAGTGAAATGCATGCTCAATTGGGTTAAGATCTGGTGATTGACTTGGCCATTGCAGAATGTTCCACTTTTTTGCACTCATGAACTCCTGGGTAGCTTTGGCTGTATGCTTGGGGTCATTGTCCATCTGTACTATGAAGCGCCGTCCGATCAACTTTGCGGCATTTGGCTGAATCTGGGCTGTAAGTATATCCCTGTACACTTCAGAATTCATCCGGCTACTCTTGTCTGCTGTTATGTCATCAATAAACACAAGTGACCCAGTGCCATTGAAAGCCATGCATGCCCATGCCATCACGTTGCCTCCACCATGTTTTACAGAGGATGTGGTGTGCCTTGGATCATGTGCCGTTCCCTTTCTTCTCCAAACTTTTTTCTTCCCATCATTCTGGTACAGGTTGATCTTGGTCTCATCTGTCCATAGAATACTTTTCCAGAACTGAGCTGGCTTCATGAGGTGTTTTTCAGCAAATTTAACTCTGGCCTGTCTATTTTTGGAATTGATGAATGGTTTGCATTTAGATGTGAACCCTTTGTATTTACTTTCATGGAGTCTTCTCTTTACTGTTGACTTAGAGACAGTTACACCTACTTCACTGAGAGTGTTCTGGACTTCAGTTGATGTTGTGAATGGGTTCTTCTTCACCAAAGAAAGTATGCGGCGATCATCCACCACTGTTGTCATCCGTGGACACCCAGGCCTTTTTGAGTTCCCAAGCTCACCAGTCAATTCCTTTTTTCTCAGAATGTACCCGACTGTTGATTTTGCTACTCCAAGCATGTCTGCTATCTCTCTGATGGATTTTTTCTTTTTTTTCAGCCTCAGGATGTTCTGCTTCACCTCAATTGAGAGTTCCTTAGACCGCATGTTGTCTGGTCACAGCAACAGCTTCCAAATGCAAAACCACACACCTGTAATCAACCCCAGACCTTTTAACTACTTCATTGATTACAGGTTAACGAGGGAGACGCCTTCAGAGTTAATTGCAGCCCTTAGAGTCCCTTGTCCAATTACTTTTGGTCCCTTGAAAAAGAGGAGGCTATGCATTACAGAGCTATGATTCCTAAACCTTTTCTCCGATTTGGATGTGAAAACTCTCATATTGCAGCTGGGAGTGTGCACTTTCAGCCCATATTATATATATAATTGTATTTCTGAACATGTTTTTGTAAACAGCTAAAAAAACAAATCTTGTGTCACTGTCCAAATATTTCTGGACCTAACTGTATATACCCCCATCCATCCTGCTGTATACTCCCATCCATCCTGCTATATACCCCATCCATCCTGCTATATACCCCCATCCATCCTGCTATATACCCCCATCCTGCTAAAGGGCCTGTATCCTGTGGCACACAAAAACAAATAAACGTTTATACTCACCTTTCCTTGCTCCATGCAGCATCGCTCTTCCTCCTGTCAGT
Organism: Anomaloglossus baeobatrachus; assembly: GCF_048569485.1. Lineage (NCBI taxonomy): Eukaryota > Metazoa > Chordata > Amphibia > Anura > Aromobatidae > Anomaloglossus > Anomaloglossus baeobatrachus. The sequence goes on along the minus strand of NC_134353.1, from coordinate 95,319,265 downwards.
GCCGGCAGCAGCGCCACTGGAGTGTCTAGCCATCACCGTTGTCTGCAGCATCACTCATCCTCCCATCTGCCTGTCAGCTGACCTGTGTGGAGACTAGTTGTGCGCACAGCGATGACGTCATCCCTGTGCTCAACGCTCTCTACACAGATCAGCTAACAGGCAGATAGGAGGACGAGCGATGCTGCAGACAACGGTGACGGGTGATAATACTGATTCACTGACCCCCGTACTGATGATGATGCGCCGGGGGGCAGTGAATGCAGCCGCACATGATCACTCCAGGCTGTAGTTGCCAGGGGTGATCATGCGGGCTGGCTGTTAATTATGCATGCACCCCCCGCCCATCATCCTGCCCACCTGTCAGCGCTGGCTTCAGCGCTGAGGGATGATGGGCGTGCATATCAAATGAGCGGGCCCACATGGTCACGGCAGGCTGCTACAGCCTGCTCATGCCACCGATGACCCGTTCCACCAAAGCACCCTGATTCCCCGCAGTGACATTCAGACTATAAGATGCACCCCCCACTTTCCTCCAATATTTTGGGGAAATAAAGTGCATCTTATAGTCCGAAAAATACGGTATATTTGAGGTTGTCCCAGTGTTCAAATTGCTCCTGTTACTATAGTGGGGAAATTGAAGTTATAAAAGTAATGTGTGCCAATCTCAATAGTCATTTGGGTGGTGCTGCCCTGGTTATTAGTCACAAACTCTTCAATGTTAGTACAACCACTCTTCCTGGCCGGACTTGACACCTGCTCAATGGTGGAGAACACTTTTGGAAGGACAATTATATATTTATTGAATAGAAATAGTACAGTGTGGTGGATAGTTTGTGTCAAACTATCTGAAAGGCTAAGAACAATACTGTCAGTAGTTATAAACCTTTCAGCAGAACACCTACAACAGACAGAGAGACTATTTTTATTATTATTATTATTATTATTATTATTTATTTTTATAGCGCCATTTATTCCATGGCACTTTACAGTGAAAGAGGGTATGCGCACAACAAGCATTAGCAGTACAAAACAGACTGGTATAGGAGGAGAGAGGACCCTGCCCGCGAGGGCTCACAGTCTACAGGGAATGGGTGATGGTACAATAGGTGAGGACAGAGCTGGTTGCGCAGTGGTCTACTGGACTGAGGGTTATTGTAGGTTGCAGGCTTGTTGGAAGAGGTGGGTCTTGAGTTTCCGCTATCGTACGGTTTAATGCATACATTTTTTTCTGCAGGTGCTTAATAACTCTTTTATGAGCACAAAGATTAGGCACCTTCCTGAGTGGATTATCAGACTGGTAATATCAACATGGAGGCTGGGTGCTTTATCTTCAGTGAGGAGACTTGGTGCCATTTTTCAGCAGAATAGAGAGGAACTCTAATATTAGCATCCAGGTTAGGCACTTTCCTGTCAGCAGAATTGACAACTACAGTATTATAAGAAGGGACATTAAGTACTTGTCAAACTAGGTACCGGGATGAACCAAGCAAATAACAAAAGGGTAGGGAAACCCTGTGTCTAGAAAAAGGGAAGATGGTGACCCCTGATCAAACCTATTCTGCTGGTCCCTGGGGTCCCTCACCACCCTAGATAGGTTCTGCACTTATGCGCCGAGCCAGATACCTGACCTTAGGTATCCCTAGAGCTGAGCCCTAAATATCGAGTGGATGGGATAAGCTCTTCGGCAACTCCACTAAACAACTATAGAAGACACAAGGGGGAAAAACGGGGAGAAAATGCATTAACTACTTAACTACAGATGACTCAGGCAGAAGTTCAGCAAAGGTTTTAGCAACAATTCTACAGAGGAGTCCAAGCACACTGCTTGCAACAAAGGCTAATGAAAAAATACCACCAGCACCAGTCCAAGGAAGGGGTATTTAAGCACCAAGAGAATACTGATGATCAACAGCTGGGTAGAAGGCGAGCTCCTGCTGGGTCCAAAAGGAAGAGATTAATCCAGCAGAAAAGCTACCTATACCAATGAATTATGATAACAGGAACAATGGAAAGTCAGGGAGCATATTGTGCAGCCAAACGCTGTGACCTTCTATGGCCAGAAACCATATAACTGTCTGTCACCTGTGACACCCCCATGATAGTACTGTACTTTCATCAGAATAGATAGGCACACTAATATCAGCAGACAGGTTAGATACTTTCCTGTCAGTAGAATAGCCATTCCAAGTTGGCTTTACCCAGCACAGCTCAAGTTGGATCATAGGTCTCTACAATAGTCTCGTCTGTCGCTATATTCTCCAGCCAGATCTTTAATCTATATTCTCTCTGAAGTGCTCCATCATTTCAGAGAAAAATATTCCTGACTTGGATTCATGCTGCCCGTGGTCATGGAAGCATGAATTGCATGTCAGGTTTCCTTTAAGGTAGTAAGATTTCATATATTACTGATAGGAAGGGAGAGATTTGTTAAAATATGCAAGAAATAAAAAGGCAGGTGATTCACAGTATGATGTCTCATGGAGGCACAACATAGTTGGACTATTACAGAGTATTGTATTGTAAACTGAAATTATAGTCGGGGTGCCTCCATAACTTGCATTCATAGGGCCTTACATTCTTTTAATCCATATGGAACACCACTTATTAGGAGGGTTAAAGAGAATGAAAATATTCATTTTTTTTTTAACTGCTTTGGTTGAGGTTTCGAAACTTTTTTTGTTTATTTTGTTTTTATTTCGCAAACTTTGCAAAAACTTTGAATATTTATCAGTCTAAAAAATGATTCTACCAACTGCAGTAATTCATAGGTAAATCAATGATAAAAAAATATAATTTATCATAATAAAATGAGATTAAAGTTAAAGGAATTTGTCTAATTGGCCTATCCTGTGGTTTTGTCATTACATGATCAGTAGGGTCCAACTCATGGAACCCTACTAATCAACAGAACAAAGGAGTTGTAGCACTCACTGAAATTCCATGGCTTCCTTATTTTTTTTCCTGGCATGAAGGTGGCTATTCCTGAAATTACAGCTCAATCCCTTCGACCTGCTTATTGCTATATGGGTGCCAGTGTTCAGAAAGTCCCCAGTTACAGACCTTCATTCTACCCAATGATGAGATCTCTGAGCTGGATCTGCAGTAATCATACACAGATGATTAGAATTGAGCGGACCCAAACTTTAATGTTCAGTGTTCGTATCAAATTGTAGACTTCATAAAAACATTGTGTTCAAGTTCGGACTTCGAGTGCTTCACGTATGCTAACCACTCGAGCAAACATCACTGTGCTCAGGTATGCTCAGTGCTCGGCCCAGTGTGAGCCACTTGAAGTGTTTGAATGGCTAGCACTGGGGTAAAATCAGCGTTCTCGGATGTAGTGTGTAGAGTTGAGTGAACCCGAGGTTTGGTGTTGGTATCGAACACAGACCTTACAAAAAAAAGAGTTAGGGTTCAGAGTTCGGGTGCTTTATGTATGCAAACCATTCGCGCAAGCATTTCTGTGCCTAGGTACACTTGGTGCTCAACCCAGTTGAACCACTTACAGTGTTTGAATGGCTCGCACTGCGGATAACAAAGGCATGATGAGATGTAAACAAAAAAATGGACACCCGCCCTCCCCTAGAAGGGATCTGTTTATGGCTGCCTGCATGTGGGCCGAGAACCAAACGTTCACGGGTTTGCTCATCTCTAGTAGTGTGTACAAAAAATAAATAAAATGAAGAAACCCCACCCTCTCTAATCCGGAAGTGTTCGGTTTATGGCTAACTGCATGTTGACTAAGCCCTTAATTGCCCAATCAGTAACTTCCTATGAAGGTGAGGGCAGAACAGAATCTAAAGTCCAGCTGAATTAGCAAATTAGCATTTTCCATAGGTCCGCTCATCTCTACTGATGACCCACCCTCAACATAGACCATCAAGTAAAAATCCTGGAAAATCTTTTAAAGTGAACCTGTCCCTAGGTTTGGTCCTTAAAACCTGTGGCCACCACCAGTGGGCTCTTGTATACAGCATTCCAAAGTACTGTATATATGTGCCCAGGCCACACTGTAGAATTTAAAAACAATTTTATTATACGCACCTAGGGGGCGGTCCGATGGGTGTCACTGTTCTTCATTCCGACAGCTCCTTCTGCGGCAATCGCCGTCCTCCTTCTACCCAGCCCAGTGTAGATGATGTGTCCTACATCATCCACACTGGCCAGCATTTCAGTTTTGCGCAGGCACACTTTGATCTGCCCGGCTCACGGCAGAGCAAAATACTATAGTGCACATGCACAGGCAGTCTTTAACCTTTCCTCGCACATGCGCATTACAGTACTTTGATCTGCACACAGCAGGGCAGATCAAACTGTGCCTGCTCAGGACTGCAATGTCGGCCTGTGTGAATGATGTAGGACATGTCATCTACACTGGGTTGCACAGAGGGAGGACGGTGAACGCTGCAGAGAGGAGGCGCTAGACCGGAGAGCACCGACAGACATCAAACTGGGCCACCCCCTAGGTGAGTATAATAAAAGTGTTTTTACATTCTACAGAGCGGCCTGGACTCTTATATACAGCACTTGTAAGGCCACATCTGGAATATGGGATCCAGTTTTGGGCTCCACATTTTAAAAAGGACATCCTGAAGTTAGAGTCAGTTCAAAGGCGGGTAATTAGACTACTACAAGGAATGGAGGCCTCACATATGATGACAGGTTGAAAAAGTTAGATATGTTTAGCTTAGAAAAAAGACGCCTCAGAGGAGATCTCATGTATATGTATAAATACATGTGTGGTCAATATAAAGGACTGGCACATGACTTATTTCTTCCAAAGACAATACTAAGGACCAGGGGGCATTCACTGCGAGTGGAAGAAAAGCGATTCCAACAGCTAAATAGGAAAGGGTTCTTTACAGTTAGAGCAGTCAGACTGTGGAATGCCGACCACAAGAGGTAGTAATGGCAGATACTAAAACAGCTTTTAAAAAAGGGCTGGATGATTTCCTCACTACACAAAACATTGTTGGTTATAAATGACTTAGTGACCAAATGTAGAATTGGTGGAGGAAGGTTGAACTAGATGGACCTAGGTCTTTTTTCAACCTAAGTAACTATGTAAGTAACTATGTAACTATGTAAGTAACTATGTAACTATGATAGAATGCTGTATATACTATAAGAGCTCACTGTTGATGGCCGCAGCTTATAGGGGCCAAATCTGGTGACAGGTTCCCTTTAAGCACTGTAAATGTTGGTGTTTGGATTTAAAACAATACTGTACAGCTTGCAAATATTTCAATTTTGCAATTTGATATTGAAACATATTTTGGCAAATTATTGATGGACAAGATTTCTTTTCAATGTCTTCTCCAAGTCACTTATAGACCAGTTCCAACAAGAGAACAAAGAGTTTCCTAAGTCGTCGGGTTTATTGTGCAGCAAATTTACAATAGTGACAGAATGTTTAAGTCAATGGCGAGTTGCTTCTCTCGCTGGTGCTATAGATTTAACCTCCTTCTTTGAATTATAAGTCTGTTAATCTTGGTTTTAAGTTTCTTTAATCAATGCAGTAACATATGTAAAGTAGAGCGCAGTAAATCTTTCTTCCCACTGTTCAATGGAGACTATCAAGCTTTGAATGGAAAGCCACATTTCAAAGCTTCTGTTCACAAACTGAGCAGCACCATACTGGCCTTAAATCAGGATGTTCCTAATCTGATTTACAGCACTCATATAATACAGTAGGACACCTTGATACAGTCTTGTTACTTTGCAAGGTGAAACTGCCTAATTTTCTCTTTGTCTCAATTTCCTAACTTTAACTTAACATTAAATATTACCTTAAAGGGACATTAAGTGAAAAATAACGAAGTGATACATTCCATGTGGCAAGTTTCAAGACACAACAATGTACCGTAGTTGGTCCTTTAAAGCATATGCTCAGAATAATATGTTTGTGTTCATGAGGAACAACACTGTTACTGGTCATTATACACAAGTGCATCTTAATAAATTAGAATATCATCAAAAAGTTAATTTATTTCAGTAACAAAAAGAGAAACACATAAATTACAGTCCAGTTCTTTTTCTCCTTGGCCAGGTAAGACGCTTCTGGTGTTGTCTATTGGTCATGAGGGGCTTGACACAAGGAATGCGACAGTTGTAGCCCATGTCCTGGATACGTCTGTGTGTGGTGGCTCTTGAAGCACTGACTCCAGCAGCAGTCCACTCCTTGTGATCTCCCCCAAATTTTTGAACGGCCTTTTCTTAACAATCCTATCAAGGCTCTAGTTATCCCAGTTGCTTATGCACCTTTTTCTACCACACTTTTTCCTTCCACTCAACTTTCCATTTATATGCTTGGATGCAGCACTCTATGAACAGTCAACTTCTTTAGCAATGACCTTTTTTTGTCTTACCCTCCTTGTGGAGTGTGCCAATGACTGCCTTCTGGACATCTCTCAAGTCAGCAGTCTTCCCCATGATTGCATAGCCTACTGAACCAGACTAAGGGACCATTTTAAATGCTTAGGAATCCTTTGGAGGTGTTTTGTGGTAATTATTCTAATTTTCTGTGACTTTTGGGTTTTCATTGGCTGTAAGCCATAATCATCAACAGTAACAGAAATAAACACTTGAAATAGATCACTCTGTGTGTAATGACTCTATATAATATAGGTGTTCCCTTTTTGCATTGAATTACTGATATAAATTAATTTTTTGATGATATTCTAAGTTATTGAGATGCACCTGTACCTTTTATCCAGTATTTTCATCCGTTTTCCACATTATAGACTCTATTTTTAGTTTTAAATTTCCTCTGAGCTAGTGGGTAGAGAGTAGGTTTTATTGTATTTCCAATACACAGTGCAGTTATATTAGAACACAATATGTACAGCCTGGAAATGACCAAAACGTGCATATTATTGTATATTAGAGCAGTCCTGATGACTTTCCAGGTTATAATAATCTATTATATGTTAGAATATTTGTTATATTGTTATGGAAGCTGTTGTAAAGAAGAGTCTGCTCTTATTCCCCGAAACGCTTGTTCATGAGTTGTTTGGTATTTTAGTACATCCAAATGTATCTGAATAGAGATTGTGACCCGAAATACTGTACAAAGCCTTAAAAAAAGTTAAAATCTTTGCTGTTCCTGTGACAACAGTTTTGTGGATAATGGCCAGTCTTGTTAACTTGGCAGTAATAACGTCTTATAAGTTTTGTTTTCCAACATTTTATTTTACTCTTTTATACACTGCTTTTAATTCCACAACACTTTACAGATGTGATCATCACTGTCCTCATTGGGGTTCACAATCTAGATTCACAATCAGTATGTCTTTGGAGTGTGGGAAGAAACCAAAGAACCTGGTGGAAACCCAAGCAAACACTGGCACAACATACAAACTCCTTGTACATACATGTTGTACAGTCATTCAGTGGTTAGCACTGCAGTCTTGCACCTCTGGGGTCCTGGGTTCAAATCCCACCAAGGACAACATCTGCAAGGAGTTTGTATGTTCTCCTCATGTTTACATTGGTTTCCTCCAGGTTCTTCGGTTTCCTCTTAAACTCCATAAACATACTGATAGGGAATTTCGATTGTGAGCCCCAATAGAGACAGTGATGATCACATCTGTAAAGCGCTGCAGAATAATTGGCGCTATATAAGTGAGTAAAATAAATAGATAACAAATATTGTCCTTGGTGAGATTTGAACCCATGACCCCAGTGCTGCTAGACTGCAGTGCTAACCCATGAAAGTCATACTGGCTCCACCATCCATAGTTATAGATGATGCTGATGTTAAAATGATCATCACAAATGTAACGTAAATCAGAAAACATTTTACCTTAAAAACAAAGACGATTACAGTCAAAGTTAACAAGTAGATGTTTACTAAACACAATTGCAACTAGACCAGTATACAATGCGTTATGGTACTGTCCCTTTACCGGCAAAAATTACGTAATGGTTACTGGAGGCTCACCCTTTCACAATACCACCTAACACAATCTAATACATTGGTCACGCTTTCCCGGCACATGTCAGGCGTCTGTCTCTCGCTAGGATGTTGATTTCTTCTAAATCAAGACCCTAATTTCTAGGCTTTGTTACTCTCTCTGACACTACCACAGCATCTCAAGGGTTTCAGTCCATACGGCCTTAGTCCTTATGTCTCTGTTCCCTGATTTTTCCTCTCGATCACTACCCAGTGTCACCACTTTCTGACTCTCAGAGATTAGGTCTTAAAGGACACTTCCTTTCTTCCAACAACCTTGGTTTAACAAGTGACATCTTCCCAGAGCTTCTTAAAATCCATGTAGTCACCATCTGTAACCTCTGATCCAGAATTGCTATACTATAACCTTTTAGTTGTTATCTCCATCAGTTCAAAAGGAGAAGTTACCTCCTTCAATAAAGAAGGTCTTAGTCCATCACTTTTTCCGATAACCAATATCACGGCTCAGCACTTCACGCAATATAATGCACTCTTCTGCTGATGCCATCAAACCTCAAAAATAAATAGCTCTAGCTGCCTGTTACTAATATAAAGCTGAAACTTATTAACATGATAACACTCTGTCCATCTGACCAACACTAAGCTCTTTTTAGGACTAACTAGAAAAAAATATTCCAGCATTGCTCATGCCAGCCTTGATGTGGAAGTAGGCTAATGTGAGAGGCACATGCCTCTTCATGAATCGGGACCATCAGAGAAGTGGCTTGCACCTCTGTATGCCCCTCACCACTAATCTTACACCAGTCGGGGACAGAAGTAATATTTGGGGCTTAGCAAATGCTGTGCCATGAATTTGATGAGCAGGGGTCAGCACTAGAGATGAGTAAAACTGAGGTTCAGTTTTCGAACCCAACACCGACTTTAAAAGCCAGAGTTCAGTTTGGAGTTCGGATGCTTTACATGTGAACTTAACTCACACAAGCAACGCTGTGCTCGGGTGCGCTCGGTGCTCAGTCCTGTGCGAGTCTCTTGCAGTGTTGGAATGGCGCATACCAGGTGGTAACAACAGCGTGATCACATGTGGTTTGCACCAAAAAAAATAAATTTGAAAAGCTCACCCACCCTTTCCCTGAAGGGATCTCCTTATGGCTGGTTGTATGTGGGTGGAAACTCGAACTGCCAGTCAATGATTTCTAACCAGTCTTGGTAAAGTTAGAAGCAGGGGAGGTTCGATTCGATTGCTGCCAGTGAACCAAACCTCCAAAGGATTATTTATCTCTAGTCAGCATGCCCTGATTCCATCCCAACTCTGCCAACTTTGTCGGATCTGTATAAAAATAGCATGAGAACCCCAACAGTCGCAACATTTTTAGCACAGCTTTGAGTTGCACCTTAACTTTGCAACTCTTCAAAGCTTTTTACACCAGAACTCTTCAAAGCTTTTTTTTGGAGGCAACGAATCGAGCTACAGGTCCACTCCTGGACTAAAAAAAGATAAATATATGTCATACTAATGTAATTGAGATGTAATGTAATTGAGATCTCAAATAATGATGGAGAATAGTAAATATTCGTATTCAAACTATTTTAACGAACCCCAAAGTACTATTCCCGAATTCGCCCGGAATAACGAACCTAATGCAAGTCAATGGGGAATCCGAGCATTTTTCTTGCTGTGATGAATACCAGAATAGTACTCGGTATTCGATAAGCATCATCCGATCCCAAATAGTTACTATTCCACCATCATTGATCTCAAACTAATACTACAATTCAGTATAAATAAAATTTTAAGAAATTGTTTCTTTTATTGGTTTATTATTTATTGGTTTACAAAAAAGAAAAATGTTTAACATTTTATTCTACAAAGCTTAAATCACTAAATGTCTTATCCTATAACACGTCATGTAAATCCATGTTAAAATCCAAGGTAATTGGTATCTATATTTGTTTTTGAGGCTCTCATTTTACATTCTGCAGTCTCCAGGGCACCTTTTATCCCTCAGCCACTGGCTAGACCTAAATAAAATGGATGTTGTTAGTCACTTAAAAATACACTCACTGGATATACGTCAGGTTTGTTGGCAATTGGAGTTGGCATTCGGTGCTATAAAAATCTATAGACTGTGATGCCATCTGTTTAACCAAGTGAATATTGACCAATGTACTATCAAGCATGCTGATAAAATGGACACAGTCTAGCTTCGGAATATGTTTTATTCAATATGAGTCACTAGAGATGCATTATTGAAAAACGTGTGCAGACATCAAGCAGAATGAAGCTGAGAACGTTTCAGCCTTCGCAATAGAGAGCTCCATTTTACAGGAGACACATCTTATAAATGAGAGCCATTCCCAGCATCCTTATAATTCTTGAGTATTTATTATTGCTGCAGAATCGGCTCCTTATCTCTGGACAATATGACTTTATGCCACCCAGTAGTCGATATTTCCAGGGAAGAACTGATGGGAAGGAGATACGCCGGGTGTCCCATGGTTAGCTAGTATAATTTTATTGATCGCTTACGGCTTAATCTGATACAAGGAGCCACTAAAGAAAAAAGAAGAGGCTATATTTTCTTAACTGTCTCTTCCTCAAACAAGGCAATAGATCCATCAATCACTGTCGGAACATAGTTCTGGCTTTTACAAGCAATTGATGGTTGATAGTTAAAAGGAATCTGTCCTTTCCCATAAAATCTGCAGAAAAGCCTGGTCCCTCACAACAAGTTAAGGCTACTTTCACACTTGCGTTGAACGGCATCCGTTGCTATCCGCTGCCTTGAGAAATTGCGGTAACCGTTGCAGGAAACCGTTTGATTCCTCATATACTTCTATTAGCTATGGATAGCAAAGGATGGCCTTGCATTGCATCCGTTAGCCAACGCTGCGTTTCATCCACCTGGTGGATGGAACACTGCATGTAGCGGTTTTTTGCGCTTGGTGGAGTGTTAAAAAAACGCAAGCGGCAGGATTCTGTCGGCATCCGTTGTTTTTATAATGGACACCTATGATGGCGGATTCCGTTAGAATCCGTCATTTGACGGATTCCGTTAACGCAACTGTCTTTACACAACTGCGCATGCCCAGATGTGTAGAGTCAAGAAAAAAAACTATAACGGATTGTGTTATTTTGTACGATCCCTTGCATCCGTTGTGCCACTATATGCAACGCATCCGTTGCATCCGTCACACAATGCAATGCAACGGATGCCGTTCAACGCAAGTGTGAAAGTACCCTAAAACTGCTTTTAGGGAACATACCAGTCTACTACTTGTGGGAGCTTTCCTGATTGTCATGTTCCGTAAGTTGCTAGTACTTTGTTTCTCTATTTTAGGATTCTTCCAGCACTATTAGTGCAGGAACTGCTTTTCCCTAATTTCCCAGCATGCATTGTATCTGCGATTTTTCAATGGCTTGCCTCTCCTGAACTGAAAGACGCCTCTCTGATGTGTCTGTATGCTGTCTGAGAGACAAGAGAGCAGGAACAGAAGGGTGATGACCCCACCCCACTTCCTGTAATCCAATTTTTATGTCTCTTCTGTTTGAAACTGTCCTTTCACATAAAATCTGCAGAAAAGCCTGGTCTTGCAGCCCTCATCCCTCAAAACAAGTTAAAACTGCTTTTAGGGAACAATAATAAAGACTTTAGTAATTTACCCTCATTTTTGCTATAACTTTTAGTCTGGAATTATAGGGAACATTCCAGTCTACTTCGTAAAGGAGCTGTCCTGACTGTTATGTTCTGTAACTTGCTAGTGCTTAGTTCCATTATATTAGGAGTCTTCCAGCACTATTAGTACAGGAACTCTATTTCCCTAATTTCCCAGCATGCATTGTGTCTGCCACTATTCATAGAATCATAGAATCATAGAATATTAGAGTTGGAAGGGACCTCCTGGGTCATCTAGTCCAAACCCCTGCTCAAAGTGTGCAGACATCAAGCAGAATGAAGCTGAGAACGTTTCAGCCTTCGCAATAGAGAGCTCCATTTTACAGGAGACACATCTTATAAATGAGAGCCATTCCCAGCATCCTTATAATTCTTGAGTATTTATTATTGCTGCAGAATCGACTCCTTATCTCCAGACAAAATGACTTTATGCCACCCAGTAGTCGATATTTCCCGTGATGAACCGAACCGAACCGAATGTATTCACTAAATCATCCCAAACAGATGTCCGTCCAACCTCTTTTTAAAGACTTTCATTGAAGGAGAAGTCACAACCTCTCCTGGCAGCCTGTTTCACTCGTTGATCATCCTCACAATTCCATTGCTTGCCTCTCCTGAACTGAAAGACGCCTCTTTGATGTGCCTGTATGCTGTTTAAGAGCAAACAGAGAAGGAACAGAAGGATGATAAGCCTATCTCACTTTCTTTAATCCATTTTGGTGTCCCTTCTGGTTGAAACAGATGATACTTGACAACAGGCAGTAGAAAGCAAGTAAAGGTGGTGTCACACACAGCGACAACGACAACGACGTCGCTGCTACGTCAGCGTTTTCTGTGACGTTGCAGCGACGTCCCGTCACTGTCGCTGTGTGTGACATCCAGCAACGAGCTGGCCCCTGCTGTGAGGTTGCCAGTCGTTGCTGAATGTCCAGCTTCATTTTTTGGTCGTCGCTCTCCCGCTGTGACGCACAGATCGCTGTGTGTGACAGCGAGAGAGCGACGAAATGAAGCGAGCAGGGAGCAGGAGCCGGCATCTGGCAGCTGCGGTAAGCTGTAACCAAGGTAAACATCGGGTAACCAAGGTGGTTACCCGATATTTACCTTTGTTACCAGCCTCCGCCGCTCTCACGCTGCCAGCGCCGGCTCCTGCTCTCTGCACATGTAGCTGCAGTACACATCGTGTAATTAACCCGATGTGTGCTGTAGCTAGGAGAGCAAGGAGCCAGCGCTAAGCAGTGTGCGCGGCTCCCTGCTCTCTGCACTGTGACATGTAGCTGCAGTACACATCGTGTAATTAACCCGATGTGCACTGTAGCTAGGAGAGCAAGGAGCCAGCGCTAAGCAGTGTGCGCGGCTCCCTGCTCTCTGCACTGTGACATGTAGCTGCAGTACACATCGGGTTAATTAACCCGATGTGTACTGTAGCTAGGAGAGCAAGGAGCCAGCGCTAAGCAGTGTGCGCGGCTCCCTGCTCTCTGCACTGTGACATGTAGCTGCAGTACACATCGGGTTAATTAACCCGATGTGTACTGTAGCTAGGAGAGCAAGGAGCCAGCGCTAAGCAGTGTGCACGGCTCCCTGCTCTCTGCACATGTAGCAGCACAGCGACGCGTGTCGTTATGATCGCTGCTTCGGCTGCTGTGTTTGACAGCTAAGCAGCGATCATAACAGCGACTTACAAGGTCGCTGCTACGTCACAGAAAATGGTGACGTAACAGCGACGTCGTTGTCGCTGTCGTTTAGTGTGACCCCAGCTTTAGACAGATAGGAATCATTTAGTAATTGAATTTTAGTTTCAAGATTAAAACAATATAATTTTTAAGTAAAATTTCCTGCAGAATTTTACTTATTACATCTTATATAAAATGAGATCAAGCTGCCGACTTAAATGCCAACCATGGAAATTTTGCAATAATACCTTTGCCTATTGTAATGCCAGGTAGTGAGGGGATGATTGGACTGAAGACCAGCAAACGCAGTATGCCAGATACACTTTGCACTAGCCGTCACGCAACTGTACACCCTAAAGGGCCAAGGTACTTTTCACCCGCCTTCCAGTCCTGGAGTGGGTAACTTTGGCAGAGCCCTTCCCAGGTGACAATAGCGGGGTGGCTGGTGGCTGGGCACACAGGCCATAGTCAGATCAAAAGCACCAACACCAGCGAGGAAAATAGTAACTACTAAACAGGTATAGGGTAGCCAAGGAACAAAGCCAAAACCAAAAGACCAGACCACATAACAAACCAGCAGAAACACTAACTACTAAACTTCCTACAGAGGAACAACTGAAAATAATCAGCACTGACCAGAGGAGATGGCGGGTATAAATATCTCTCTCATGAGTCAGCTGACATTGCTGAGGTAACTCCCAGTCTCCACCTTCAACCCAGAGTGGCAAAGGAGGAGGTGAAGAAGATTGAGTGGAAGGAACCTCCCACCACTTTGCTGAACAAGGAGACATGGCATCCCATATCCCCTTACAACAGCTGACACTAGAGGACCCAGCGTCCTGGGACCCCTGCACTGCATAATCGCTGGGAGCAACGGCGCCCCACCTCACATCAATACCACAACCTAAACTGAGTTTCTTAGACCACAAAACATGGCCAAAGCGAGCACTTTCCCTAACTCTACCCTCCAAAGGAGGACACCTCACCCCTCATGGCCATTGATGGGCGATAGGTGACCCGACGGAGAGGCGGAGTATGCCCAGTAGTGCGAGGGACTCACTTGGGTGCAGAGGTATGAGAAGGATTAATCCCCCATGGACCCCGGAGACTTGCCATGATGCCCACCACCATGCAAACCACCAGACCTGACACCTATAGGCTGTGGTTAGAATATTTAGTGTTGGTATACTACACCGTGCTGCAAAAGGCCACAATTTAAACTTTTGTGTTGAGCATCAAAAGATGATAATATTAGTTATGTTCTCGCGAGGGTATTTATGGCTAGCACTTTAGCAATCTATATGGCGTGAAATCTGAGAAGTATGAAAAAAAAAGTGGAAAAATCCAGCACCTGCAGTTAGAACTTAGGTAAAAAAAATGACTTTAATAATTTCCATTAAAAGCAAAAAATGAAAACATATGTAGACAAGGGATAATGGTCTATGCATTTCAAGCCGAAAACCTGCTCTTAATCATGGATTTTTCCTTTTTTTTTCTTTCTTGCCACCTGGTAGCCGGCCCAGGATCTCCGTGCACTGCACCCGCATCAATCCAACCACTTGGTGAGCTAAGACTACCTTTTTTGTTCTATTTCTACTCTGAAAAGTGTCTGAAGCTGAGAATCTTTTGCATATTCTACTGTTTGTCTTCAGGTTAAAATAAAAAAATACTTTTCTAAAAATCACTCGACCACTTAAAGCCTGCATCCACTCTAATTCTTAAATTTGGGTTATACCCTCCCCCCCCCAAAAAAAACCAGATTTATTTATACAATGAATTGACCGCATATTTGTGGGAGGCTCCACTGCCTGGACAGCCATAAAATAATAGAATGGGGTCCCAAACCAATTCTGGAGAAGTTTAAATAGAGCAGTGGTCACTCATGTTACCTGACTCTACAGCCAATGTTTACAAACTGATGAAGCTAGCTAAGTACATAAAGTACACAGCTCAGCAGAAAGCAAAATTGAGGTACAATCGAATTCTTGAAATCATTTTTGCTTTTTGAGCTCATTATAGTTAATTTGTTTGCGCCCACCCTCATATTATAACAACCACCCAAATGGTACCTACAGGTTCTTTATCACCGTTTTATTTTATGGTAGCCACTTAAATTAACATTTTTTACAGGCGTATCCTTCATTACCTTTTCTTGGCTCAAAATATATTCCGAGATGAGTGGCACAAAAGGGACAGCTTTAAGAAACAATGTATGATACTTTGTTGGATGATCATTATGTTTTATTTGTCCACATGTTGCTTTGCAGTTATTGTAATATGTTTTATAGTTATACTTCTATGTTGTAATAAGGTATTGACTTTGTATTACTTAAGGGGGCTTTACACGCTACGACATCGCTAATGCGAACTCGTTGGGGTCACGGAATTGGTGACGCACATCCGGCCGCATTAGCGATGTTGCTGCGTGTGACACCGATGAGCGATTTTGCATCGTTGCAAAAACTTGCAAAATCGCTCATCGGTGACATGGGGGTCCATTCCCAAAAATTGTTACTGCAGCAGTAACGAGGTTGTTCCTCGTTCCTGCAGCAGCACACATCGCTCCGTGTGACACCGCAGGAACGAGGAAGCTCTCCTTACCTGCCTCCCAGCCGCTATGCAGAAGGAAGGAGGTGGGCGGGATGTTACGTCCCGCTCAGCCCCTCCGCTGCTATTGGGCGGCCGCTCAGTGACGTCGCTGTGACGCCGCACGGACCGCCCCTTAGAAAGGAGGCGGTTCGCCGGTCACAGCGACGTCGGCGGGCAGGTAAGTAGTGTGACGGGTCTGGGCGATGTTGTGCGGCATGGGCAGCGATTTGCCTGTGTCGCGCAACAGATGGGGGCGGGTACCCACACTAGCGATATCGGGACCGATATCGCAGTGTGTAAAGCCCGCTTAAAACTTAGAGTCCTTAGCAACATTTAAAGAAGCGCTCTCATTAAAGTTTTTATCCTCTTAATATATTGTAATTATCATATCATATAGCACTGTGTGCTTATGATTGCTCATTTTGCCTTTCTACTCAGTAAATTCTTCTCTTTTCTCTGCTCTATGTAGAAACAGGAAGTCTCTTGTCTCTGCATGGATCATTTATCTCTTCAACTTCTGATCTAGCTGCTCCCTTCTCTCCCTGACAGGGACTTTGCAGTGATGACGCTTATGCCGACGTCACACGATACGATCTATCATGCGATCGCGCAGTCATTTGTGCGTCACGGGCAATTAGTTGCCCATGGCGCACAAAGTCGTTAACCCCCTGTCACACGCACTTAACTCCCGCACGACCTCGCTGTGGGCGGTGAACATTCTCTTCCTGAAGGGGGAGGGACGTTCGGCGTCACAGCGACGTCACACAGCCGCCGGCCAATAGTAGCGGATAGGCGGAGATGAGCGGGCCGTAACATCCCGCCCACCTCCTTCCTTCTGCATTGCCTGCGGCCGTAGGTAAGCTGCAGTTCATCGTTCCCAGGGTGTCACACGGAGCGATGTGTGCTGCCTCGGGAAAGATGAATAACCGGAGCACAGAAGGTGGACCAACATTTTGAAAATGAACAACGTGTCAACGAGCAACGATAAGGTGAGTATTTTTGCTCGTTCACAGTGCTTCGGAGGTTTCACATGGTACAACATCTCTAACGATGCCGGATGTGCGTCACGGAATCCGTGACACCGCCGACATATCGCCCGATATATCGTACCGTGTGATGCCGGCATTAGGCTATGTGCCAACGGGACTATGTACCTGCGGATAAATCCACAGGTACGTACGCAAGTTTCCTGCAGAAGCTCCCCGGAATCTGCAGCTATACATTGCTGCGTGATTCCAGCAAAATAGCTGCGGCAAAACTGCGGACATTCGTGCGACTTACCTGCGGAAATCCCGGCCTCTATCTCCATAGTGGAGGGCCGGGAATTCTACAGGTATTTCTGCAGGAGTAATTGTCATGTAGTTATGTGAGGCTGCGGGACATCCACAGCATGTTCCGCAGCCGCACATACCCCAGCATTGACACAGACACTGCCCGTGTCCCATAGGATAACATGGGGAGTGTCTGTACTTGCTAAAACCTACGGATTTATCTAGAAAATTCAGATAAATCCACAGGTTTTCCGTGGCAAAATCTACAGGTACATAGTCACGTGGGCACATAGCCTTACAAGGAAAAGAGACTTCTTCTTTTGACATAGAGTGTAGAAGGATTCAGCTAGTCTGTTGTAATCAAGTGATGTCATAAACCTAATGGAAAACAGAGGAATTAACTGGGTTGAAGGTCAAAATGAGCCATTCTAAGTAGAATGTGCTGTATTATATGATGACTGCAATATAATAAGAAGATAAAAAATGGTATGGGAGTTAGTTTTTTTTTGTTTTTTTTTAAAGTAACCCATTTTTGCTTTTTTTTTTATTATTAATGCTGTTCCCCTGAATAATCTGTTGGGTCTTTGTTTTGTTTTTTTTTGTTTTTTTTTTAATTTGTAATACAATCCAGAGATATGGGCTTTTTCATCTGGTGCTATTTTTTATGTTTTTTACCAAGGAGGTGTGGCTACAGGATCTTTTGGGGGTGTGTCTTTAGGCTGTTCTACGCCATTAGTCTGAAAGTAACAACCCCATGGTAAAGACCATAAAATTATCACTTTATAAAAAAAATTATATAAAAATTTGTCAGATTAAAAATTAAATAATAAATAAAAAATATCAGCATAATCAGGTGAGCAGTGGGAACTTTTTTTCCTGGTAAAAGGCCGTCTTTAAGGAAATTTAAGAGTTTCTATCCATATGCTATGTGAGCAGGGTCTTCCTGGCGAGAGGCAACTATTGTGCACCATATTCAATAAATCATATGGGTACTTTTTACTTTCTTCTCATAGTAATCAGCACATAAAGACAATAAACAACTGAGATAATGTGCAGCTGCATCCCCCTCCTCCCACCACACCCTTCCTCCGTTGTCTTCTAATAACTGTATTACTGCAAACAGATCTTATTGGAAACAATAAAGCCACTTTCTCTTAATAATATACCATAAATTATGTTCTCACTAACCTATTATGTAAAATAATTTATAACAATAGATATATTTTAATGGCTTATTAATTACCTATTATGTAATATTTTCTTCCATTGTTGTCATAGTGAAGATTTGTCCATTTTTATTTCAATTATTTTTTATGTGATATTAAAAAGTTTTCATGAATATCTATTCTCACGGCTTGTTTGTCAGAGAGGTGACTTTTCATTTTCGTTTTTCTTTTTGCACAATGACAATAAAAATACATAATGCATTGTTACGGTTCATTATTTTTGTTGATTACTTCAGTGAATAGTTTGGGTGTTTTTACCAACACTCTTTTTAATTGTCACTGTTTGTTCCAGCACGTCCTTTTTGACTTGGGCTAACAAGGTACATGTTTTTGATGCATAATATTTTGCACAATAGGCACATTATAAATATTCTCATTTACATATAAAATCTTCTGACACCAAGGAAATTAGGAAACACATCTGAGGTGACATTCTTTTAGTATTTTTTTTCTATGTCTATTAGCTATTTATAGATTACTATAAATACACAGATGCATAATACGTGATGATCACAGCTTTGTGTGGAGATACAGTTAATTCCCATGATACCGAAAAGTGTATTCTCCAAAGTTTACCCAGGAGTAGTCTTTGATCTTCCAGATGTCACATCATCTTTTTTGGAGCCTTCATATTATTCATTGTCTTATGTTTCTTTTGCTGGATTCTCTGACTTTGTTGAGTATAAAATATACATAAACCGTACTGGATTTTTACACATCCAGCAAACATACAGGCTGTGTCATATGCGTAGGTGGACCAAATTCACTAGGGATAATTTCACCTGCATATTTCTAAAGAAATAAAATAATACTGGCAATAAATACTCGATAATAAAAATCAGTGCATTTAGGTCAACTTTATCCACCAGCAAAAATCATTGTTGGAGTTCCAATTCTACAGAAGAACCTTGAAAAATTGTACTTGAGCATAATTGTTGACCAAAAAGCCATAAATTGGAACCCCTAGGACCCAGTCTAAAATTTGATCCATTGCTCTGCACACAAGTGCCATTTATAATACTGGTGCATTTATCATTGGAAAAGGGGCATCAGCACCTACAACCACTACCTCTGCACCCTCTGTGTCTACACTCCTTGTGTCATGCAGTGTTCAGCGTTGCACTCGTTGGGTGTTATGGCAGCGTCTGTTACGGGGGGACTGACAGATCAGGATAAGGTGGTAAATAACCAAATCACCAGTTGGGGCCCACCGTGCTCCAGATGACAAAGGAGCTGCTTGCAACCTGAATGTTAGGCGGAGAATACAGAGTTGGGTGGCTCTGAAATAATAGGGGCCTGATTCAAGTTAAGTAGCACTTGGATCAGGAGATTGTGAACCCTGTTAGCATCACAGGGTCCACTCACCCAGCCCAGGAATTCCCTGTTGACTGCACAGGAGACCTGGGAGCCGGTCACGTGTGTAGGGACACGTCAGACCAGACGACAACCCAGCTAGCGTTTCAGTGTACTTGTGGCGCTACACTGACCAAGTGTGCAGGGAACACATCAGCCAGGTGGTGACCAGGCAGCGTTGACTGGAAGATCGCCGCGAAAGCGCTGTCGGCCACGTGTGTAGGACACGTCAGACCGAGCGGTCCCCCGATTAGCATTTCTGGTCACTGGGGCTCTCTATTGGCCACGTGTGTGCAGGACATGTCAGGCCAGGTGGTCAACCGGTAGCGTTGACTGGGAAGCCGATATGAGGAGGACAGCTGGTGGAGCAGCCGCAGCCCAGTTAACACCACTGGGCTGTACTAGCAGGATTGGACAGTAGGAGGAAAGCATGACACCTGACCCTAGCCATGGATGTCTTGACGTGACTGGCACCGGACGCCTGTCCCTACCTACTGCTTCCAATCTAATAGGCTGAGACCGCAATGGGCTCTAACATGGAGGTGTGTTCTGTCTGAGCAAATGTGAAGACTGCGCACCTCCATGTTGTCTCTAGCCTCTTTTATAACCTGGGTCCACCCCAAGCCCAGGGTGGACCACAATGGCACCTCCAGGGTCCAATAGCGGAGTACCACGTCATGGAAGCCACGCCCCCAAACACCTCACCAGTCATCATCTGATGACCAATGGTGAGGTGCCGTGTCATAGGGGCGGACCTCTGCGAGCCAATCCGGAGTGGCCACATCATCAGGATACCTGATGCGTGCCGGCCTGTCAGGACCTGCCACCTCACAGACATGCCCAGTGAGGTCCTTAACAGACCTAGCCTCTCATGCACTAAGTGCCTGAGCATGCTCAGTAGCCTGAACAACAGTCTCAGAAATCAGATTATCTGCCTGAGCATGCTCAGTAGGCACAACACAGGACTTAGACACGGCACGATTTGTACCTGTGCAAAGAGGCTTTTTGCACTAAGTGTAGGAGCATGCTCAGTAGCCTGAACCAAAGACTTAGCCTCAGGAATGGCACAATCAGTCTGAGCATGCTCACTTAGGCGAAACACTGGACTTAGGTTCTGGCTGGGGTAAATCGGCACACGCATGCGCACTAGCCGCCTCGCCACACTTAGACGTGGAGGAGGAAGCAACCAGCTGGATGACGCAAGGCACGGCCAAAAACGATGGCCGGCGCCTGGGCATAACTGGAACTGCAGCAGGCTGCTCGTGGCTATGGTGGCACCGATTTGTAACAGTGTCAGACTCTGTTCACACTGCAGAGTCTGACAAACAGCCTGGATCATTTAATTACACAGCCTGTCATGAGCATCGGCTGGTTCTGGTTTCACTGCTCTCCAGTACAGCAGGAATTAATCCCTGCTGGCTTTTGATCATCTGCTGTGAGTTCAGGCTGCTGATCACCACCAGCTGCCCTCACCCTTTATAGGTTTCTGGACTTTGGGGCTATTTGCCGGATATAGCTTTTTGCTTCCTCGGTTCCTGTGGTTATCCAGTTGTATCATGATCTTCAAGTTGTGGTGCAGTGTGGTGTATGAGTTCTCCAATTGTGCATTTATCTCCTACCCCTTTTGCGTTACACCCCAGTTCACATACTGTCTCTCCTTTGTGTTTGAGTGCAGTGTGCACAAATTTTCATTTACCCTTGTCTGTGATTATTTGTAGGGTTTTGGTAACTAGGATTCTGGCCCGCTCCCTGGGTGGGAGGAAGTAGTATCAAGGCTTGGACAGGAGACAGGGCCACACTGGTGGCTCGAAACTGGCTACCATCAAGTTTAACTTTGAGATAAGGAACAACACAGGGGCCCCAGTCTTCAGGTTGCCTAGGAGCCCCTGTGCCATCCATACACTCCAGTGACACCTTGTTTTCCAGGTAATTGATTCTGATAAAGAAGAGCCTTGGCTTCCATCAGTGTAGAAAAGAAAAGACATGGACATGAAAATGCCTTGTATAATTTCTGTTTTTTCTAAAGGCTAATGCACACAACCATATTAGAAGTATATTCTTTCTTTTAACAGCATTCAGCTCGATCTCGAACAATGGCGACTTGATGGATAAATGCTCTGTAGAAAGATCAATCCTATACAGCCTAGATAGGTCCACCAGGGTCTTCTCCACTTTTATCTTGATTGTATCAAGCCATCGGATGGTTGGTCTTCTCTTCGCCTGGTTTCCTATCTTTTTCTGACCATGATCTCCTTCTCCAGTGATTGCTGTCTTCATAAGATGTGTCCAATGTAGGCAAGTCGTAGCTTGGTGATCCTTGCTTCGAGTGACATGTCTGATTTTATTTGTTATATAGACTCATGTTTTACCACATGCCATAATATTCATATTCTTTTCTGGAAGCATTGCTTACATTACAATGCCATATGTACTGTATGTATAATACTCTGGAACCACAGTTCTGGGTTAGAATTCAAGTAGAAAAAAAATGTGTGTGGACTTTCCCCATTTTTTTTTGAAACTCTAGTTTCTTCCCAAATTTCTGCAAACATATTCCCTTGTATGAAATGTGATAATGGAGAAGTGGTCATGCAAACAATATTTTCCCTGTTCACTTGTGTGTTAGTTCTTAAAAATGGCCATACATAAATGTTCCAGATAGTAATACGCTTTAACTATTTTGTTTGTTTCTTTTGGAAGGGCTAAACCTATCTGTTGATATTCTTAGAACTAAACTTACCTGACTTTTGGATGAGGACCAGTCTAGTACATCTCCTTTGCCCACATAATGTAGTATGATAATATATAGCTTCATGGGTCCAATAACTTAAATAAGAATTAACCCAAGAAAAATTGGTTGAGGTGCCAAGAAATATGTAGTACGAGGAATGCAGACAGTTGATCCAGGTGCTGGGACTGTCAGCAAAGCTTAACGGAAAGCAAGCAAAGGTCAGTGCAGGAGAAGCAGGATCATAAATAGAAAGCCAAGGGGCAGAAGAAGACATGGCAGTACCAAGTCAAGGTCAGTGCAAAGGTAAATGTAAACAGTTAATGATAAGTGATGGAAGATGGTCCAGCTCAAATGAACAACGTCTTCTTTATTGATTTGAAAATTTTTGTGTAAAAACGTGTAAAGCCTAGATGCGCCAATAAACGATCGCAAAAGTGTCGAAAATCGGTGATCTGTGTAGTGTCGGTCATTTTCAGTTTTCATAATGTCGCACCAATAGGAGATACGATGTTGTTCCTCGTTCCTGCGGCAGCACACATCGCAGGTAAGTGCGTGTGAAGCTGCCGTAGCGATAATGTTCGCTACGGCAGCTATCACAAGATATCGCATGTGCGACGGGGGTGGGTACTATCGCGCTCGGCATCGCTAGCCGATGCTAGCGATGTCGCAACGTGCAAAGTACCCCTTAATCCTGAAAAAAATGTGAATGGTTATTCTTTCAAGCAGGAGCTAAGCTCTTGTGCTGAAGGTTCAGGTAGATCAGAATTAATGTTCTACTATATCGATGTGTATATATTCTGATCCATCAATTCCATCATTTTTTGCCTTGTCTTTTGTTTAGTGCTGGTGGATTTTGTGCCAAATTCAGCAAAGTGTCCCACCATGTTCTATGAACTTAACACAACGGCAAAATTGCTTTGTATTTGCTTCTAGAGGTGAATTTGACTCCCTGTGTGATACTATTATTTTACTTATTATGTCGCATACCTGGTTACCCGGTAATATTTGCTTTTTGATATACACTGTGTGCACTGTGTACTTCATTAGTTGGTGGCTGCTAGAGATGGTAGAATGTTTTGAAATGCAAATGAATTTAATATATTTATTAAATCTTGCAATTTTCGCTTTCGTTATTGATGTGATTTTAGAAACATTGAACAAGCACTAAGGCCCCCTTCACACAACAGTAATTCCGGTACGTTTGATGCTGTTTTCATACGTACTGGAATCACGAATATACAGTACCTTGCAAAAGTATTTGGCCCCCTTGAATTTTTAAACCTTTTCCCACATTTCAGGCTTCAAACATAAAGATAAAAATGTTAATGTTATGGTGAAGAATCAACAACAAGTGGGACACAATTGTGAAGTTGAACAAAATTTATTGCTTATTTTATACCTTTTTTAAAAAATAATAAACTGAAAATTGGGGTATGCAATATTATTCGTCCCTTTAAGTTAATACTTTGTAGCGCCACCTTTTGCTGTGATTACAGCTGCAAGTCGCTTGGGGTATGTGTCTATCAGTTTTGCACATCGGGAGACTGAAATTCTTGCCCATTCATCCTTTGCATACAGCTGTAGCTGAGTGAGGTTGAATGGAGAGCGTTTGTGAACAGCAGTTTTCAGCTCTTTCCACAGATTCTTGATTGGATTCAGGTCTGGACTGTGACTTGGCCTTTCTACCACCTGGATACGTTTATTTGTGAACCATTCCATTGAAGATTTTGCTTTATGTTTGGGATCATTGTCTTATTGGAAGACAAATCTCCGTCCCAGTCTCAGGTCTTTTGCAGACTCCAACAGGTTTTCTTCAAGAATGGTCCTGTATTTGGCTCCATCCATCTTCCCATCAATTTTAACCATCTTCCCTGTCCCTGCTGAAGAAAAGCAGGCCCAAACCATGATGTTGCCACCACCATGTTTGACAGTGGGGATGGTGTGTTCAGGGTGAAGAGCTGTGTTGCTTTTACGCCAAACATATCGTTTGACATTGTGCGAAAAAAGTTCGATTTTGGTTTCATCTGACCAGAGCACCTTCTTCCACATGTTTGGTGTGTTTCCCAGGTGGCTTGTGGCAAACTTTAAATGACACTTTTTATGGATATCTTTGAGAAATGGCTTTCTTCTTGCCACTCTTCCATAAAGGCAGATTTGTGCAGTGAACGACTGATTGTTGTCCTATGGAAAGACTCTCCTACCTCAGCTGTAGATTTCTGCAGTTCATCCAGAGTGATCATGGGCCTCTTGGCTGCATCTCTGATCAGTCTTCTCCTTGTTTGAGATTACATTTTTGAGGGACGGCCGGGTCTTGGTAGATTTGCAGTGGTATGATACTCCTTCCATTTCAATTTGATCGCTTGCACACTGTTTCTTGGGTTGCTTAAAGTTTTGGAAAACTTTTTGTAACCAAATCTGGCTTTAAAATTCTCCACAACAGTATCACGGACCTGTCTGTTGTGTTCCTTGGTCTTCATGATGCTCTCTGTGCTTTAAACAGAAAACTGAGACTATCACAGAGCAGGTGCATTTATACGGAGACTTGATTACACACAGGTGGATTATATTTATCATCATCAGTCATTTAGGACAACATTGGATCATTCAGAGATCCTCAATGAACCTCTGGAGTGAGTTTGCTGCACTGAAAGTAAAGGGGATGAATAATATTGCACGCCCTAATTTTCATTTCATTCTTTTTTACAAAAGTTTAAAATAATAAATTTCATTCAACTTTCCAATTGTGTCCCACTTGTTGTTGATTCTTCACCATAACATTAAAATTTTTATCTTTATGTTTGAAGCCTGAAATGTGGGAAAAGGTTGAAAAATTCAAGGGCGCCAAATACTTTCACAAGGCACTGTACATAGACCCACTAAAATCAATGGGTCTGCGCACACATCAGTGTTTTCATAAGGACCGTGTATGGAGCACATGCATGTCCATATGTTCTGCACGGAGACAAGTCCGTTTTTCTCTGGCAGCACTGATGTCACACAGACCACACAGATTCATTTAACATGTACCAGAGAAAACATATGTCTGTGAAATAAAATGAATTTCTATACTCACCTGTCTCCAGCGTTGCTGTCTTCGGCGCTGCTGTCACTTGTTTCATGGCCCGCTCATTATGCTAATGAATATTCACTGCACCGTGGACCCAGAAGAAAGTGTGACTGCAGCACCGGAGACATCAGCACCATAGACTGCAACGCTGGGAACAGGTGAGTAAAAAGTTCCTGCTCTCCGTGTGCTATCATGGATAGCACACAAAGAACATGTGTGTGTCAAAATCACGCACACAGATGGGCCATACGTACCTTCAACACATTCATGAAAAACGTGAATGAGGCCTAAGGCTGTGTGCACATGGTGCGCTTTTGCCGAGATTTTTGCCTCTTTGTTTCTTGCACATTTTCGAAAATCTGCAAGGAAATCTGGATGCCAGCAAAGTTTATGAGAATCCTGAAGTATGGTGCACATGGTCAGGAATTTTTCTTTGCAAAAAAATCCTGCAGCATGTCAATTCTTTCTGTGTTTTTTCTAGCGTTTTCATCATTGAAAAAAAAAAAAACGCATAAAAAAGCAGCAAATAGCAGCAAAAAGGGGCAAAAACATGCATTTTTTTCTGCAGCATTTTTCCAGATAGAACATGCAGATTTGAGTGTAGATTGTCTGCATCCAATTTGAAACGTTTGCACATACACTAAAATGCTCGTGTTCGATACTCAAATCGAGCAGGTCAGACACTCGGTCCTGATCTACTCGAGTACCAAGCAGAATGGAAATCATGGGTAACACAAGCATTTTTCTGGAAGACCCTAACATGAGAAAGAGAGAATGCTCGCTCATCCCTAATTAGTAGCAACAGACTGACTCAGGCCCTGCATTTTGTATTGAATTATATAATGTGTGTGTAAAAAGGTCATTGTGAAGGGAGGAGCAGGGTCAATTGTGATTGGTGGATTCACTGTTGTCAGCTGTGTATAGAGGTGTTACTGTAATCATGTCTGTGATGATAATGAGATTGCTGATAATTCTTCTTTAAAGAGAATCTGTCTGCAGGTTTTTGCTATACAATAAGACAACAGGAGATAGGGACTGAAACACAGATTTCTGATGTGTCATTTATTTAACCATTTACAGTTTTTTACTTCCAGTGGAGGTTTTATCACTAGGATATTATCATTGCTACAATTAGCAGCCTCATGCCAAGTCATCAGACCATGACCCTCCTTTAATAAGTAGTTCACTGTCAATATACAATGTTCACAGAAAGGCATGGTGTGGGTGGGGTTAGCTTTCTGACCCTGCTATATACTACATCTAAGAACTCTGATTATGCCAGAACGGCTGCAGCCAGTAATCTAAGTGATACATCACTGGATTCAGGATCTCTTTTTCTACATCATGCTGCTCTCAGATGAGGTAGCAAAAACCTGCTGACAGATTCCTTGTAAACGTATACTGTAAGTCTAAAATGCCTCCAATGGCCAGTTTAAAACTACAAGATTTATATATTTTTCATACAAGTTGTGATATAAAGACAAAATAAAAATACTTTTAACACAAAACCTGATTTAAGCAATAGATGATTTTCTGATGTTACACTTTAAAGAGCACAAACCTATGAGTAGAATTGGCCTTACTTTGGATGGTGCCGAGTAAAATGCTTTTTATCACCCTTACCCCATGTTTTTCTCTAGGACATTATAGAGTATAATATAAGATATTGTGCCTTATTATCAGCATCATATAATGCCTTACAATTGCCTAGATAACAGAACTATAAAATGCTGCTATCACCATACTCTGCTAAAATAATACTCATTATAGAGCTAAAGTGCCAGAGTCACATGAAGACTACGTAGATACCACCATTTTTCACTTCAATATTAACAATATACATATTAGACAATGGGCTAATAATTAGAGATGAGCGGACCTGTGGAGGTTTGGGTTCGGTGGGTTCAGCCAGACTTTCGATAAAGTTCTGTTCTGGAACTAGATGTTAGAAGTCACTGATTGGGCAGTTCGGGTCTTTGCTCCCACATGTAGTCAGCCATGACCAGATAGTTTCTGGGGGAGGGGAGGGTTTTGTCTTTTTTTGTACACACTACATCCGATAACACTCATTTTACCCCTAATGGGAGCCATCCAGACATTGAAAGTGGCTCGCAGAGGGCTGAACATACCCGAGCACATCGATGCTCGAGAGAGTGGTTTGCATACGTAAAGCTAATGTGGCGCCCCTGACTTGGTCAGGCACCACAAAGTATTGCACCCATGCGGGGACAATGCTTCCAGGTAATCTCCAAAGGCCAGGATGAGGTGCACACACAAACACATAGTGACCAGGTCTCCCACACCACTAGAAGGGACCCTTGGGTAACCAGTAGGGGTTAACTTTCAATTCCCAGCAAGGGGTGTGTTCAGAGGCAGGTTGCTAGGAAGCCGGACAGAGAGGAAGTGG
Organism: Anomaloglossus baeobatrachus; assembly: GCF_048569485.1. Classification (NCBI taxonomy): domain Eukaryota; kingdom Metazoa; phylum Chordata; class Amphibia; order Anura; family Aromobatidae; genus Anomaloglossus; species Anomaloglossus baeobatrachus. Next base: position 95,291,362 of record NC_134353.1, on the reverse strand, counting down.
AAGGAGTCGGGAGCTGGAGGTTGAAGTGTGTGGAAGGGAGCAGAGGGTCTCTCGTGTCAGCCAGGTCCTGAGGAGTGCAGTAGCTGAAAGCGGGGGAGAAAGGGTACCGTGGGTCGGCCTGAAAGACATCCAGAGAGAGGGGTGGCTGAGTACGGAGATCCTGGTATCCGAGCACGCAAGGGGAAACAGATCCCCAGTACAGGCAGCAAATCATCCAGAGCTGCTTAACCTACAGGTGGGGGGTACTTTATGCCCTCACCACTACTACACAGAGCTCGAGCCAAGCAGCAATCACCAGGCCCATAAGGGGATAGGGCCAGAAGCTATCCCACCAAGGCCACGCTGCCGGCAGACGGGCCAGAGAGAGGGGAGCAGGGTAGTAACAGCTTCCCTGGAGGAGTCCTACCACGCTTCAAGCAAGGGATCCTCCCAAACAAAAAGAGTGCAAGGAGGGCGAGCGGACAGCTACCCTCAGAACGGCCTCCTGGAATTCCTGGTTCCACCTGGTTATCACAGTGTCGCCTGGGCATCTCACCGTGACCTCTAAACAGTGAGTAAACACGTTAAAAGACTTCTTTGACTGTGTTTGAGTCATTCTGCGACCTGTGGTCCCACACACTTACACAGGGGCCTGGGGCTTGCCTCACTCTCAGGAGGCTATTACAACTGACTGCACCCACCATCAGCCCCAGGCATCCCTTAACCTGCAGTGGTGGTCCTCACTGACCGCAATTCTGAGAGTGGCGTCACGACAAATCCCAAAACGAAGGTTCCCTACCTGTGACCAGACCGTCTCATCCCGTGGAGTCCCTAAGGGTAATACACTGCTGCACCGCACCTGTAGGGCTTCACATATCTGGCGTCACGAACAGGATTCAGGACTAGACCTGTTCAGACAGGTGACCGTGCGCCTCAGAGGTCCGACCGCAAAAATTGAACCGCCGCCATATTGCCATCTTCAAAAGCGCGCGCTGCAGCCCGCGCGAAGGAGAAGAGCACCGCCCACGAAGAGGTGTGGCCGCCCCAGAATCCCCACAATTCGGAGAGCGTTCTGACCCAGGAAGTGAAAAGGGAGCGCGCAGATTCTTGAAGAAAAATGGACGCTGCCGGAGGTAATGCCCCTGGTCAGGGCGACGCAGCCCAAGCGATGCCACCCCCCGTCGCGCTGGACGCAGCAGCGCCTGGTGCCGGTGCCGCGGTCGCAGCTGCGCCGGCCGAAATCTCCCCCATAATGCCAGTTTCCTTACTGTATGTCCCAGGAGCGCAATGGCTGCCCCAATACGCCGGTAAAATAGACACGCTGACCGGGTTTAAGAAGAAGATCAACACCCTGCTAGACATGCACGCGATGACTGGTAAGCAGAGGGCCGCTGTGGTGCTGGGACAATTGACTGAAGCAGCAGAATTGGAGGCTGAGTCCTGGACCAATGATGACCGGGGCTCTGTTGAGACCATCTTTGTCAAACTAGCAGCTGCTTTTGAACACCGCACAGAGGGAGAGCTGAGGACGGACTTCTATAACTGCCGTCAGAAGCCTCAAGATAGCATAAGAGACTATGCCCTCAGGCTGCAGGCTGCACTACGGGCTCTCAAGCTGGTGGACCCTGTCAGTGATCAGGAAGGAAACCGGATGATGAAGGAACAATTCTTGCGGGGCCTGCGCTCTCCTGAGGATGGGAAGCAGATGAAGCTGTGGTCCCTGGAACACCCTGACGTGGACTTTGCCATTCTGAAAGATAGGGCAGTAAAAGCACTCCAACCTCCTGTGGACACAGACCCCGTCGCACCAGCATGGCCTGCCAGTTCCACGGCTGCAGGAGCGGAATCCTCCTCGCAGGCCCTGATAACTGCAAAAGGACTCAACGCGCCAGCAGAGACCATAAATACACTATCCTCCCAGGTGCAACAGCTCACTAAGGACGTCGCGCAAATCCTGAAAGCAATGCAGTTGCCCTCAGAAACCAAAGTCCCTCATCGGATCCTGCTAGCTGACAGCCCAGAGGACGTCCCTTGGATGCGGAGGAGAAGAGGTCCTACAACCCGAGGCAGGAGCAGTGATCGCTATGACTCATCTGGACAACCCATCTGTCGTCGTTGCCAGGAGGCAGGTCACTATGCAAGGGCTTGCCCTTTAAACGAGCCAAACCTGGGGCCGAGGGCCAGTCCTCAGGATTAAGAAGATCAGGCCCAGGTCGCTGCCGTGATCAGTACGTGGGTGGACGTCCTGTCCTGTCCATCGTCCTGGATGGGATCCCTACCCCGGCATTATTGGACACCGGCTCTCAGGTAACCACGATCCCGTATGTCCTTTATCGTAGGTTTTGGTCGGACGACGATCTCCGACCACCGGACCCCTCCCTCACCATCTATGCTGCCAACGGACAACCTATAGACCAGATTGGGGTCAAAGAGGTAACCATAAAGGTGGGAAGGCAGGAAATGAAGGGACAAGGACTGATTGTTGTGGACACTGATATTAGAGAAAGGAACCCGCAAATGATTTTAGGCACTAATGTCATAGAAAATTGCCTAGGGGAAGTGTTGTTGTTGCTTCACCAGATTGTTGAAGGTGCTGAGGGCGGGTCGCAAAGAGCCTTGCAAAAGGAGATCCGAATCATTCTGAGGAAGCAACAGGTAAAACAGACTGGCGGTGAGATTGGTAGTGTACGGGTGATGGATGCTAACCCCATTGTGATACCCCCACGGAGTGAAATGATGATGTGGTGTAGAGCAGCGGTAGGTCTCAGAGGACAGGACTACCAGGCTGTACTAGAGCCCACTCATTCAGACCACTGGCCCACGATTCTGACAGCCAGGGGGGTAGTTGATGTACACAAGGGACGAGTGCCTGTACGAGTGTTGAACTGTGGGGAGGAGGAAGCCAGACTACCAAGGTACGCTACCATAGCCAAACTGTTTACATGCTCAAATGACGCTATAACACCTGTAGGTCCCCTGACCCAAGCTGACTCAAAAGAGGACGAGACCTCCCAAAAGCAGTTAGAGGACTGGTGCCAGAAACTCCACGTGGGGACTGACTCTACACCCGCCTACCAGAAACATGGGGTTTACAGGGTCGTGCAGGAATACGAGCAGGTCTTTAGTAAGAACCCACTAGACTTTGGTAGGATCAAAGGGGTGCAACATCACATACCCACAGGCAGTCATCCTCCCATTAAGGAAAGACATAGGCCTATTCCACCAGCCCACTACCAGCGCACGAAGGACATGCTGAAGGACATGAAGGAGGCAGGAGTCATAAGGGACAGTTGCAGCCCCTGGGCAGCCCCCCTGGTCCTGGTGAGGAAGAAGGATGGCACGATGAGGATGTGTGTGGATTACAGACGGATAAATCAGATAACACACAAGGATGCCTACCCTTTGCCAAGGATAGAGGAATCCCTCGCTGCCTTGAAGACCTCTAACTACTTTTCTACCCTAGATCTTACTAGTGGCTACTGGCAAGTATCTGTAGCAGAGGAAGATCGGGAGAAGACGGCCTTCACCACCCCAATGGGCCTCTGTGAGTTCAACAGCATGCCATTTGGACTCTGCAATGCCCCCGGGACCTTCCAGAGGCTTATGGAATGCTGCCTAGGGCACCTCAACTTTGAAACCGTCCTGCTATACCTGGATGATGTCATCGTGTACTCCAAGACCTACGAGGACCACCTGAAACACCTGGCTGAAGTCTTTGAAGCGCTATCCCGATATGGAATGAAGCTGAAACCATCCAAGTGCCATTTACTGAAGCCAAAGGTCCAGTACCTAGGTCACGTGGTCAGTGCAGAAGGAGTAGCACCGGACCCGGAAAAGGTCACAGTCATCCAGGAATGGCCCACACCTACTACCGTCCGGGAGGTACGTCAGTTCCTTGGCTTGGTAGGCTACTACAGAAGGTTCATCAAGGGCTACACGAAAATGGCAGCGCCTTTGCAAGAGCTCCTGGTAGGCCACCCAAAGAAGAAAGGAAAGATCTCCGGCCCGCCATTTCACTGGGGAGAAGCAGAAGAACACTCCTTCAGACAAATGAAAGGGGCCTTGACGGGTGAAGAGATCCTAGCCTACCCTGACTACAGTCTACCATTCGTACTGTATACAGATGCCAGTAATGTGGGACTGGGAGCAGTGCTTTCACAGGTGCAGGAAGGCAAAGAGCGTGTGATTGCTTACGCCAGCAGGAAGCTCAGGCCTACTGAAAGAAACCCAGAAAATTATAGCTCATTTAAGCTAGAGTTCCTGGCCATGGTATGGGCTATCACAGAGCGGTTCAAGCACTACCTGGCAGCCACCAAATTCACTGTCTTCACGGACAACAACCCCCTGACTCACTTGGATACTGCTAAATTGGGTGCCATGGAGCAGCGTTGGGTAGCCCGACTGGCGAATTATGACTTTACTGTCAAGTATCGAGCTGGCCGCAAGAACGGCAACGCAGATGCTCTGTCCAGGATGCCTCACCTAGCAGACGAGGGTGAAGATGTAGATGATCTTGAAGAGATTGAGCTGCCAGCGTTCCATCGCCATGGAGCAAGACAGTGTCGGCAGTTGCGTGCCAACCGCCAAGAGGTGACCCTGAACCCACTACCTCACTACAACTGGAAGGAGACCCAGGAAAATGATCCAGCGGTCGGCTTGGTAAAGAAACTGATCAACCAGCCTGGCGCCAGCCTTGACAAAGGAGCCCCACCTGAGGCACAGTACCTATGGAAGGAGAGGGGTCGATTATTCATCTATCAAGACAAACTTTACAGGAGCATCATTGACCCGAGGACGCATGAGAAGGTGTGGCAAGTGATTGTACCACAGAAGGATACGAGGATGGTGCTAGAAGCCTATCACAATGGTGCAGGCCACTTTGGTTGGAAGAAACTGGATGCCCTACTTAAAGTAAGATTCTACTGGGTGGGCATGAGATCTGCCCTAGAGAAGTGGTGTCAAAACTGCGGGCCCTGCAATCTTAGAAGAAAAGACCAACACAGCCAGAGAGCACCACTCCAGCCAATCCAAACTAAACGCCCCCTGGAGATCGTGGCCCTGGACCATGTAAAGTTGGCACCCAGCAGACAAGGCTACAACTACGCTCTCACTATGGTTGACCACTACTCCAGATTCCTGGTGGTAGTACCAGTCAAGGACTTGACCGGTCAGACTGCAGCCAAAGCTTTCCAGACACATTTCTGTCGACCACATGGCTATCCAGATCAAGTGCTCACTGACCAAGGACCAGCCTTTGAAGCTGAAGTGTTTAAGGAGTTTTGTAACCTTTACGGCTGCAAGAAGATCCGTACCACGCCTTACCATCCTCAGACCAATGGCATGTGTGAGAAGATGAACCACATCATTCTCGACCTTCTGAAGACTCTCCCACTAGAAGAACGAAGTCGGTGGCCGGAAAAACTGCCCGATCTAGTGGACATGTATAACAACATCCCTGTGAGTTCCATGAACTGCACACCGGCATACCTGATGAGGGCCAGACCAGGGAGATTGCCAGTAGATCTGGAAATGGGAGTTGAGACCCCTGAAGACCATCTACAAGGTGCTGATTGGGATTCCAACCGCCAAGCCCAATACAAGAAAGTACAAGAGTGTGTGGAGCGAAGCCTGACTCAACAGCGTGAGAAACAAGAAAAGGCCTACAATCGAAAAGCACCTGCTGTTACGTTGATGCCAGGAGATATAGTTCTCAAGAGAAAGAGAAGACATCATAAACTTGACAATCACTGGGAAGAAGAACCCTATACTGTGTTACCATCGACGCTTAGCAGTGAAAAGACATGCCTTATCAGCAAAGATGGAGGAAAAACAACAGCTGTCGTTTCTAGAGATCGCCTAAAGAAATGTCCTGAACAACTAAGAATCCCTGAAGAAATTCCCAACCCTTTGCCAGTTCAAGAACCAAAAGAAAAGATGATCCATACTGTACTTGGAGATTTTCCAGCGAGTTGGCCTCAATACAATGGAGCAGTAGTTATTCCAGTTATTACATTCCCTCAATCTAGAGAAGTAAGAGACCCAGAAGAACCTGTTCAGAGCCTGGAAGAGCCAAATGTAGCTGAAGTAGAAGACCATGCACTGGTATCAATACCTAGTACACCCATTATTCACATTGAGACACATACATCGGGTGGGAGGATACAACCTCAGACAGATGACAGCATAGTACTGCGTAGATCAACCCGCAGCAACTTTGGTCAGCTCCCATTACGCTATAGAGAAAGTACAGTTTAGGTCAAAGTGACGGTATGAAATGTAATGTTTAACCTGTTTACAGTTAAGTAACGTTTAAGTGAAATGTGCCCACAAGGACTATTGTGAGACCTCTTTAAAATGTTTTCTTTGCACTAGTTCATGTGCATTTTAAAAAAAAAAAAAAAAAAAAAAAAAAAAAATGGACCACCGGTTATGAACTGGCTTTAACCACAAACTCTTGCATTGTAAAAAAGTTACCTCCTTGGTACCAACCACAGAGTCTGCCTGTTGAGGGGCATGGCTCTGCACCAACAAGGGGGCACGCCTGTTTATGGGGCCTGCCCTCCAACACTCGGAAGTGGGTACGCCTGTTTATGGGGCCTACCTTACACCACTCTCCTCAGGAGAGGAAGATTGGAGGAAAGGTCTGGGGAATGTGATGACCCAGCCCTGGTCACCAAAAGGACCGGCGACCTACCTCCTGGAGGTTTTTGGGGTGGGGTTCGGACATGTGGGTGGTTGGTGGTGGAATGGTACCTGGTATGTTTAAAAGTAAATAATTGCCCCTGTGTGGGAAAAGTTTGTATTTACCTTTTTTCTCTTGTCTTTGCAGCCCGAGGACGTGCTGATGATAACTAAGGGGGAATGTGGCGCCCCTGACTTGGTCAGGCACCACAGAGTATTGCACCCATGCGGGGACAATGCTTCCAGGTAATCTTCAAAGGCCAGGATGAGGTGCACACACAAACACATAGTGACCAGGTCTCCCACACCACTAGAAGGGACCCTTGGGTAACCAGTAGGGGTTAACTTTCAATTCCCAGCAAGGGGTGTGTTCAGAGGCTGGTTGCTAGGAAGCCGGACAGAGAGGAAGTGGAAGGAGTCGGGAGCTGGAGGTTGAAGTGTGTGGAAGGGAGCAGAGGGTCTCTCGTGTCAGCCAGGTCCTGAGGAGTGCAGTAGCTGAAAGCGGGGGAGAAAGGGTACCGTGGGTCGGCCTGAAAGACATCCAGAGAGAGGGGTGGCTGAGTACGGAGATCCTGGTATCCGAGCACGCAAGGGGAAACAGATCCCCAGTACAGGCAGCAAATCATCCAGAGCTGCTTAACCTACAGGTGGGGGGTACTTTATGCCCTCACCACTACTACACAGAGCTCGAGCCAAGCAGCAATCACCAGGCCCATAAGGGGATAGGGCCAGAAGCTATCCCACCAAGGCCACGCTGCCGGCAGACGGGCCAGAGAGAGGGGAGCAGGGTAGTAACAGCTTCCCTGGAGGAGTCCTACCACGCTTCAAGCAAGGGATCCTCCCAAACAAAAAGAGTGCAAGGAGGGCGAGCGGACAGCTACCCTCAGAACGGCCTCCTGGAATTCCTGGTTCCACCTGGTTATCACAGTGTCGCCTGGGCATCTCACCGTGACCTCTAAACAGTGAGTAAACACGTTAAAAGACTTCTTGGACTGTGTTTGAGTCATTCTGCGACCTGTGGTCCCACACACTTACACAGGGGCCTGGGGCTTGCCTCACTCTCAGGAGGCTATTACAACTGACTGCACCCACCATCAGCCCCAGGCATCCCTTAACCTGCAGTGGTGGTCCTCACTGACCGCAATTCTGAGAGTGGCGTCACGACAAATCCCAAAACGAAGGTTCCCTACCTGTGACCAGACCGTCTCATCCCGTGGAGTCCCTAAGGGTAATACACTGCTGCACCGCACCTGTAGGGCTTCACATATCCAAACTCCGAACTCGAACACTGATTTTTTTTTGTTGTAAAGTCTGTGTTTTGTACGAACCCTGAGGTTTACTGTTCGGGTCCACTCATCTCTAGAGATGAGCAAACCCAAGGTTTAGTGTTCATGCCAAATACATACTTTACAAAAAATAACAGAGTTCAGATGCTTTACGTATGCAAATCACTCGCGTGAGCATCACTGTGCTCAGGAACACTCGGTGCTCAGCCCAGTGCGAGCCACTTGCAGTCTTGAACGGCTCTCGCTGAGGGTAAATTCAGAGGGATTGGATGTAGTGTGCACCAAACAAAAAAAATGGAAAAACTCTGCCTTTCCACCCTGGAAAGTGATCTGTTTATGGCTGGCTGCATGTGGGCGGAGACCAGAACTGCTCAATTAGTGACTTTGATTGGGTTTCCAGTCAAGTCCAGATCCCAAACAAAACTTTATCTAAGTAGAAAAAGTAAACAAGACCCGGCTCACCACCAGTCCAAAGTTTGATCACGATGCTTCGCACAAAGACACCCCGGCTCGGGTCAGTAGATCCAAATAGAAAAAAACACAGTGAATTCCTGCAGGTTAGGAATAATAAAATCATCAATTTATTATAAACACATTAAAATTTTCTGCACCGGCACCAACAGATCCGTAGGTAGGGAAAAATCCGATGAGTTTCGGCAAACAAAACTACGTCTTCGTCATAGTTTTGAATTAGGCATAGTGTTGTTTGCCAAAATGCGTCAAGTTTTTCCCTACCTACGGATCTGTTGGTGCCGGTGCAGAAGATTTTATTGTGTTTGTAATAAATTGCTGATTTTATTCTTCCTAACCTGCAGGAATTCACTAGATTTTTTTTTTTTCTACTTGAACCTTATCTAAAGTCCGTCTGAGCCCATGAAACGTTCATGGGTCCACTCATCTATCCAGCTCTACTAATGATAAATTAGGGTAAGTGATTTTAGTAATTTTTTTATAGCAACCTTTATGTATAAAGGGTGCTTTACACGCTTCGACATCACTAGCGATGTCACAAGAGATAGCACCCGCCCCCGTCGTTCGTGCGACATGTGGTGATCACTGCCGTAGCGAACAATATCGCTACGGCAGCGTCACATGCACATACCTGTTCAGCGACGTCGCTGTGGCCGCTGAACAATCCCTCCTCTAAGGGGGAGGTGCGTTCGGCGTCACAGCGACGTCACAGTGGCATGACTAAATGGCCGCCTAATAGAAGAGGAGGGGCAGAGATGAGCGACCGGAACATGCCGTCCACCTCCTTCCTTCCTCCTTTCCGGTGGATGCAGGTAAGGAGATGTTCGTCGTTCCTGCGGTGTCACACAAAGCGATGTGTGGTGCCGCAGGAACGACGACCAACAACATTATGATTAGGAGCGACGTGTCAACGATCAACGATTTTTGCTGTTTTTGCGATCATTGATCGTCGCTCCTAGCTGTCACACGCTACGATGTCGCTAACGACGCCGGATGTGCGTCACAAACACTGTGACCCCAACGATATATCGTTAGCGATGTCGCAGCGTTTAAAGCACCCTTAACTGGCTGCAGCCGCAAATAGAAATAGGAGCAAAGGTTTAGAGGGGTCGGTAATAATTCTACAGCTATCTAGATATTATACAAACATCAGTTTGGCTTGATATACATGCACTACCTTTTTTTTCTTCAATTCTAGTCTTGTTTCTTGCTCATCTCTTAAAGACATAGAGTTCGAAACAACAAAGCAATAACGACGACCAATTCCGTCTGCATTTATATACTCTAAACTGAAGCATAATTATATTAAATTCTCATAACTGAATGCAATGTGAGTTCTGTTCTTTTAAGACTTTACATTAGTAGTAACCCTGCGTAACAGCCTGACCTTTCTCTCTAGCATTCACCTGCCTCATGACTAAAAGGTAGCGGGAAAGACCACATACAGGTCACACTTTGATGTGCTCCTCCAGATGAATGGAGTCAGTGACTCAACGCACAGACGGATCCATGGCATCCACTATAGAGGAATCCTCCGCATTACTCCCTAAAATTACCTCCAGGTTATGAATATTTATGCTGATCCATCAGACACAGACATGGCCAATCTTACAGCTCAATCAGATGACTATTTATGGGATCTGCTAATGGAAAAAATATTATTTTTGTGTATTGAGTGAAACGACAAGTTAACGGGGAACTATGGTATCGTGTTCTGTATCTGAGTGTCTAGTATTCTCAGTGTCTATTCTAGTGCCAGGTTTCTTTATATTGAATGAATATCTTTCATTTTTTTAATTTTTTTTTCCTATAAGGAGACTAGAATATAAAAATTGGCACTTTGGATCTTAAGGCAGTGCGTCACTTGTACCTGACCCGGGATGTATACATTATATCACACTGGTATTATCACAAATTCCATTCAATGTGATCACCAAAGTTAATTCCAGAAGAATGTTGCGCTTCTGTAAAAAAAATATAATTATTTTTGGCTATAGCCTTTGATACCACCTTCAGAAAGAAAAAAAAGAAACATTATTAACCCTTTCCCCCCAGAGTCATTTTTCTTTCATGCTTATTTGCCCCCCCTTTCTTCCAGGAGCCATAACTGTTATATTTTTATGCTAGTATAGTCATTTGAGGGTTTGAGGGTTTTTTTTAACAAATATTTGTAATGGAAATTATACCATTAATGTCATCATAAAATTTTATGGAGAATAGGGACCTGAACCTGTGATCTTTCCTTGTATATACTGCATATTGTGGGATCTGGGGCTTGTTTTTTGTGTCATGAGCTGACGTTTTTAATTATACCATTTTTGTGCAGATGCTAAGTTTTGATCACTACTCAGTGCATTTTTTAAAAATTTTACGACGACCAAAAAACACAATTTTGGCGTTTGGAATTTTTTTCTCGCCCCGCCGTGTACTGGTCAAATTAATTGATTTTATATTTTCATAGATCGGGCATTTCTGAACGCAGCAATACCAAATATGTGTATGTTTTTTATTTTTTTTTTTATTAGCTTTATTTTCAGTGGGACAAATGGGAGGTGATGTGAACTTTTAGTTTTTTGGGTTTTTTCATATTTTTAAAAACTTTTTTCTTTTACTTTTTTTCTTTATTTTACTAGTCCTCCTAGGGGACTTTATCACTGCAGTTTCTGATCACTTGTGTGTGACGCCCTGGCAAAACAGGTAGTCACAGGTAGGCCCCTGCACAACACCCGTTCCCCATAGGTAACACACAGCCAAACATGTAAACCCTAGTCACCCCCCTGGAGTCAGACAGACACACCAGTGGGCGTGGCCAGGCAGTTGGTGCATGCCCACCAAGGGGTCTAGACAACTCAGGGCGGCAAAACAAGCAGTTAAGCTTTGTAGTTCAAGTTGGAGAGAAGTGTGGGCTGGAGCTGTGTGCAGCTCCAGCAGAGGCAAGAACCCAAATTGAACGACGCCAGGGTTGGAGCCCTGGTGCCACTGGCTAGGAGGCAGATGGTGGTCTCCGTCTGCAGGAGCCGGGAAATCGGCTCGGTGGAACCGAAGTGGACCAGGACAGGGTTGTAACCCGCTGGTACCGACCCGGGGAACCGATTCGGAAACTGGAGCACAAAGGGGGGTACTCGGACCCTGAAGCCAGGTCCAAAAACTACTGAACTTGGTTAATTAACCGATTGAGGCCAGGACTATAGGTTCTGTCCCACCCAAAGTCCCTCATAGAAGACAACAGCCCACCGATAGGGATAAGTGGTTACCGCCAAGGCCCAGAGATCCAACGGGCCAGCGTCTGCGGGCAAGGGCTCCTCAGGCCACATCCAGCCGGGAGCAGACTCCTGGAGTTTCAGACACAGGCAGTCCAACGTTCTTCAAAGGTGCGGGAGAAAGACAGAGACCACCAGCCGGGTGGGGAACCAGCATGCAGCCAGCTGCGGGCACCGACCACCATCGACTTGGTTTACCAGAGACTCGTGTGTTTCCTTCATAGTGAGTACACTAGCACCCTGCGGTTGCCCATCTCCCTGTACCGACACCCACCAGGTCCCGGGGCCACCATCCCTGCCCACGGAGGGGTTAACAACCTCAACACACACCGTGGGTGGCGTCACAAACTCTAAGATGGCTCAGCCCGTACCCCGTACATATACGTCCAACTCCCAACCCCCCACCTTTTCATTCGGAGTGTCCGCAGGATCCCCTAGGTCCGGAGACCCTCGAGCCACCACTCCCTGAAGGCCCGGACCTGAGCAGCGGCGGCGGTTGCTGGCCACAGGGGCGGCACATGTGCATTTCTGTTGATCAGAGCTGCACAGCTCTGATCAGCAGATATGCCTCTTTCCTGTAAGTGCCAGCACATGACCCATAGCTACCATGGCAACCATCGGCTCCCCATGTTCGCATGACGGGGCTTCCAATAGCAGCATTGAATGGTGCGTTCCACACCGGGGCCATTTAAATTGTACTGTCATATTTTGACAGCCGATCTAAGGGGTTAACAGGCTCGGGTGTATCACGGATCCACCTTTGCCAATAAGGCACACATGTCTGCTGTTCAAATCAGCAGACATGTGCAGGGATCACAACCGACTCACCGCATCAGTCGGTGGTTATTACCCCGACATGACCAAGGACGTACTGGTACGTCCTTGGTAGTAAAGGGGTTTATACATAGGGACTGATTCATCAAACATTTTCAGACAGAAAACTTTCATTTTGAATCAGTTTGCAGACCTGGAGAGGAGCCGAGGCAGGGTGGTGGCGGGACCATGCCAACTTTTTCAATTTAATTAGAGTTACGGCTGTTAGATTTGCTAGTCCCTGACTAGAGTAGGATTTCTGTTGCGGTGATCCCACCCAGAAGCGCCACCAAATTCATTAAGTTTCATGGACCTCTTAATTAATTCAGCGTCTTCTACTCCCAGCAAGACTGGTGTAGCACGAGTCCTGATTAATTGGCCTCATAGTGTCTTCTCAAGCCCTGCTGCATAGACCAGTGATTCTTTTATATAAATTTTCTACAATAAGTAGACCAGTGACCAAGGTGAGTATGACAGTTACAGTATGTCCCATGCTGTAATGTGACCACAATGACCATCGTTAGATGCAATGTTGCAGAGGGACAATACTCCCTACTAGCTCCTGACCCTCGCTGTGGCCTTTTGTCTCGGAGGGAAGAAGAATGGTTTTGGCTACCCTTCTCCTGTTAGAGAGGGTTTCAATTAGACCAACATCCTAATGCACTTTTTTATGACACAGTCACTTTTTAGCGCACTTGGGTGGACAGCACAATCTCGGGCTTTCAAAAAAGTGGGACATCACGATATTCATGTTGGACACCCAAAGTCGTCATGTAGACCTGATCTAAGTCCTATTTATATTCCTTAGGCTTCTCATCACAGAGCGCGTTTCCTATGTTTTCACTTGTCCAAACTATTGCAATAGATTGTAATGAAATGAATGCACGTGAGGTGATACACACCTACCATGCATGCCCTTGTTACAAAACTGATAGAAAGGATTGTATATAGTACAGAATGTTAATTCTTACAACTACTCATTATTCTGCAAATACAGCCAGGTGCCAGGACTCTGCATAGTGATGCAAGTTCCATTGAAGATTTACATACAAACACTATGGCCGCCCCTCCCTTTCTACAACTAGGAACATGCCCAGTGCCTGCAGAGTCATATGTCTGGCAATTAAAGAAGAAGAAGAACATCAGATTATTTCTTTAATTAACTTTACTTTTTTGCCAGCTGTCTATGTGGTGAAATGAACTGTCTAGCAGTCATTAATACCAATCATATTCATTGTGATATTACATTCAAGAAGTTACAAAGTTGTTAGTTACCAGCAGTGAACAGATGCTCCTATATAGAGGGAGAAAATAAGGCTCCTATAAGATCCCGAGAGGGAGGGATATTGTATTGTGTCATGGGTGACAGTCGTGTGGTTTCTGGCTATAGAAGGTCACAGCGTTTGGCTGCGCAAAATGCTCCCTGACTTTCTATTGTTCTTGTCGTCAGTATACATTATACTAGAAGAAGACTGGGACTGAATAAGAACTGAGACCAGAGACTGAATAAGAACTAGACGTTCGAAACGCGTCTTCTGTCTGATTGAGCACTCCATGTGACTTTATGGACTTTTTAATTATACTTCAATAAAAATTATAATTTTTAAAAATTCTTGGATCAAGCTGCTGGATTTCCTCATGTTTACCATACATTGTAATAGGTAGCTTTCCTGCTCGATTTTCACCTCTCCGCCTTTTGGACCCAGCAGGAGCTCGCCTTCCACCCAGCTGCTGATCATCAGTATCCTCTTGATGCTTAAATGCTCCCATCTTCCTTGGACTGGTGCTGGTGATATTATTCAGTTCATTGTAGCTCTGGTTGCAAGCAGGTGGCTTGCTCTCATCTTTAGTATCGTTGCTGAAGCTTTACTGAACTCCTGTCTGTCTCTGTGTCATCTGTGGATAAGTAGTTCATGATATTTACCCCATGTGTCCCCCTTGTGTCTTCTTTTAGCATTTATTGGGGTTGACGAAGAGCTCCTCCCACCATATTTAGGGCCCAGCAATACGGATACCTAAGGTCAGGTATACGGCTTGGCGCATAGGTGCAGAACCTGTCTAGGGTGGTTAGGGACCCCAAGGTCCAGCTGTAGGTTTGGTAAGGGGTCACCATCTCCCTCTTCCTTTTGCCGCTCGCGTGGTACTTCACTGTACCTAGTGTGACATATTGTTATTAAGCTATGAGGCATTCAACTAAATGAGGACAAATATATTAGATAAAACAAGATTGAGCAACCATTGAAGAAATAATAGTTTGATTAACTTATCGTCCATCATATACTACTCAACACTGAGACAGCCTCTTCATGGCATCGCCCATGTGGACTCCATATAAAAGCTTTATGCTGGAATGGAGCAAAGGAAGCTGAAATAGGAGTCTATCCTCTTCACTGATGAGTCCTGCTTCTGTCTTGGGTCCAGTAATAGCTAGATATTGGTTGGGAGGCCACCTGGGCAGCTGTGGAGGAAACTTTAAACTTTGTTAGGAACATACAAACTCTGCTACAAAGGTGAGATTGGGAAGGAAGGTTTCATGTCACAAATCATACACAATGGCAATTCTAAGCACAGCAATTAAATGCAGGGTAGTTATACTGCATCAGCAAGGTCTCACTCAATATTTCAAAGTAGATGGGGTCTTCAAGATGTGTTCTTTAAGAAACAATAAATAGGCAATGTTGAAGACCATAGACATAGTGGTCAGGCAAGGAAACAGTGCAATAGGTAAAAAGGCATGTCATGTTTACTTCACTTTTGAAGACAGATGATTTACGGCAATTCCATCAGAAAATAAGTGGAAGGAAAGGTGCACTGAAGTGTTTAGTTATGCTAAGTGTGCTCTAAGCTTGGTTTGAACAATCATTTGGTCTTGAGATGCTCCCTCTGAGTTCTGTCTTATGTGTTTTTCAATAGATGTTTTGGCTTGGGCCAATCATATGGAGCCCATTCTGAAAACGTAGACCAGTATAGAAGAGGGGTCTGCACACAACTGTGTACATGCACAATGTTTTATAAACTGTTGAATATTATAAGATGTATATGTTTGTACCAACGGCTGCCATCTAGCAACAAGGCGATTTTAAATTAGTTATTAGGTAAGATAGAGTTAAGGTCATGGAAGGGAGGCGTATCAGCGGATGTCAGGAAAGAGCACAGGAGGGGAGGCTTGAGAGAGGACCAGCAGAGAATAGAGTTCAAGTGTGAGAAGACTCGGTGCTAGGGAAACCTGAGGTAACCTCAACAGGTCCGGAACCTACGGCTCACCCTAATGGGCTTGAAGAGTCATCCGGCTAAAGAGCCATCTTGGTCCAAAATTGGATGAAAAAGAGTTAAGGGGAAAGAGACACAGCCCCCTGTAGCTTGAGGACGACATCCATGGTAGCGGAGGACAGGTCTAGGAGCAGTACGCCACACTGAGGAAGGAAGGAAAGGGAGGCCATGTCTGTCATAATGGTGTGAAGAATAAAAGTGAATGATTCAGATTGGATAAGTGAACTCTGGTGTTGCGTGTGTTACTGACTGTCCATGACAGTGACTGCCAGTGGGGTGGTGGACACCGGCCTGAAGAAACCAGTAAGTGCCATGCACCTCAGCCAAAGTCACGTCCACATGCAGAGTCTCTCTGGAGAAGGAGTGCAGTGCCCATGTGGCCCAGGACCGGCACGTCCATCACCTGAACAAAGGAAAATTACTGCTTATCGTCTGGAAACCAAAGAGTTGGTGTATGTGGCTGTTACCTACTGTTGCTGACCTAATATTAGAGAATACATGATAATTTAAGGGTAGAAATCATTAAAAGGGAAAAGTACATCTGCAAAATATCAGACAGGAGCCAATACAGTATAAAGTTTATGTGCAGCCGTGTGTATTAATACTGCATATTAGAAGGTCCACCATGGTGAATGGTGGATACGGATGGCATACAGTAATATTAAGTAATAATTTGTAAATGTGACCTGAGCAGCCCTTTACTTACTTATATTCTTATTATTTCCAGCCTGATTCAGTAGAGGTGCAGCATAATTCTACGAGAAGCTGTAACCTTCTGAGAGCTACACAGAGCTGTGGACTTAATCAATTAATTAGGTATATAAAGTCAGCCTGGGATATTAATGCAGTCACCTGCGTTGTGAAATGCCATTTGCAATTTTATTATTCATGGCTTCTCCTAAACTAGTTTAGTATTATAAATAATTGAATTCTTCTTCACAACGATATTGCTTGTTGGGAGAAGGGAACCAAAGGTGCTGGTGCCAGTCCATCATTACAAATCATTTTGATCATAATGTGTTGTCCTACCACATTGGTGAAAGAAAATCCCTATCATTTCCCGAATATAAAATACCTGCTTGAGAAACATAATAGATTTCATTTTGAAATGAATATTACTGGACATGAAATGATAATTTCTTAACAGGAATAAAATGCTGAATAGCAACTTTAATTTTAAAACATTACCTATTATTACATTTTTATATTTAGAGTAATGTAAAGTGAAGTTAGAGCTTATGTCATGTTCAGTGAGGCCTCTTCAACAGCCCACGTCTTGAGATGACCATACAAGACTAATCTGAGAAGACCATATTTCTTTGTGGTCACCTCAAAAAGGTTTCACTTTGTTGTTTCTTGGGGATTTTTGGGTGAGGTTAAAACTAAATATTAAAGGGAACCTGTCAGGTCCTGTATGCAACGAGAACCAAGAGCAGTTCTGGGTGGATATTTCTAATCCCTGCCTAGCAGTCCCAGCCTATAGTAGCATACATAAAAAGATCTTTGGATAAAGTGTTTCTAAAGATCCCATATGACATGCTAATGAGCGCAGGGACTGGTCACAAAGGCATTACTTGCCTTGGCTAGTCGGCCCCCTTAGCATGTAAGCATGCCCCTATGGGCATGTTAACATGCTATTGAATGCACAGCATCAAGGAGGCATCAAAGAGGCAAGGTCGATCTCACCTTTCTGTTGCCACAGCGCTCAATGCTGGATTTCGGCTCAGTGCGCATAGGGAAGTGCTAAGGGGTAGCCACGGGAACTTACGCCCTTGAGACTAGTCCCTGGCCTCATTAGCATATCATAAAGGATCTTTAGATATACTTTTTCCAAAGATCCCTTTATCTACAGTATGCTACTATAGGCTGGGACTGCTAGGTAGGGATTAGCAATATGCACCTGTCGCGGGCGGAGGAGGGGACGCTGCGCTCTCCCACTGCTCGGGTTCGGCTGCCGCTGCTGCTGCGGCCTGCTGCTGCTCGGTGGCTCGAGCGATGGGCCGGATCCCGGGGACTCGAGCGGCGCTCCTCGCCCGTGAGTGAAAGGGGTTTGGTTTTTGGGATAGTTTATTGTCCGTGACGCCACCCACGGTTGTGGTGATTGTATGGACACCACCGCTGCTCTGTATGGGAATCCCGGGAGCGGTGACAGGGAGCAGCAAAGTTGTTAGTTCTCCCCTCCGTGGTTAGGGGGTGGTTGTCCCGGGGCCCAGTGATGGGGTGGGGGATGCTGGATGGCAGGGCCGGTGCAGGGCTTGGTGGGGTGCAGGGACGCGGGGGCAGCGCTGTGCCTCACGGCACTGTGGTACTCACTCAGCCTGAGATGGTGACACAGTTCTCGGTAAAACACACGGCTGGAAAGACGGTTCCCACGGACGGCTGCTGTTGCTTTTCCCCGGTAGTTGACGGTGACGGTCTCTATCCCTGCACCTAATGAAATGTTGGTAGCGATGGGTTCCCACCGGTAACCCGCTCCCCGGCTTGGATATGGGCCGGAGGAGCCCCTCTTTGCCCGCAGGCGCTGGTCCTGAGAAACTGGTGCCTTGGCGGTGGCGGTGTCTCTCTCTAACGGTTGCACTGTTGCCTTCAATCGGGACTTAGCTGTTGGGAGACCCAGGAGGTCCCCTTCACTGACGGATTTGGCAAATTCACGGCGACTCCTAGCCTTGCCGGGATCCGAAAGGCCCCTGCCAATGGTGCTGGCTTCTCTTCGTATACCGCTCCGAAACCGACGGGCCACCACCCGTCCACGGTCCTTTCGGCAACCTCCAAGCAGCCTCTCCTGCAGACAGTCACCGCCATCTGCTAACCTTGCTGTTCTCAGTCCGGGGCACACACCCGGACCAACTTCAGGTTTTCTCAACTGTCACTTTCTCTTCCACCTTTACTCCTCTCTCTTGCTCCTTTACCACTTCACTTCAACTTCACTAACTGTTCTCCTCACTCCTTCACTTCCCTAGCTTAACTGCCTGGTTTTCCCGCCTCCAGGGCTGTGAACTCCTCGGTGGGCGGAGCCAACCGCCTGGCCCACCCCCTGGTGTGGACATCAGCCCCTGGATGAAGGCAACAAGGATTTTTGTGTAGCTTTGGTGTACCTATCCGGGGTGTAGGGTGTGGTGGTGTCATGACCCATGACCCCTGGCTTGCCCAGGGCGTCACACACCCAAAACCACTCTTTTCTTCTGGGTGCATACAGGACCTGACAGGTTCTATTTAATAGGCAAAATTCTTAGGGGAATAAATTTAAAATATAAAAAAATAGAACTGGCATCAACATCAATGAAAACTTCTGACCAGGAGCTTCAGATCTTCTTTGGACTTTATCAGCGACCACATGATATCAGTACAGTTGTATCATGTGATAAAGATGTCATAGATAGTCAGATAGAGAGCCACAGGCTCTCAAACCCAAACTCCATTCTGTAACTCACAGGCTGCTGTAATCCTATGGACTAAAAGACATCAACTTCCTTGCACATGCAGGGCAATACCGTCACTGGATTGCACCTCCTGTGATGGCCTGCTCAGAGTACTGGGGAGAAGATTTGGGTACTAGAATCAGGTGAGTATAAACTTAATTTTGGGAGGTTTACAAAGGTGGCATAATTACTAAATGCGCGGTCAGTGAAGTATAGGGAGATTTAGGAATGAGCAAGGTCTTTGACGTCAAGGGAAGCGAAGATCTATAGTAGGAGGGAGTATGTGGCGCCCCAGGACCTGGTCGCCACAACAGCATTGCCCTCCCAAAGGATTAATGCTGAGCCTGGAGGTAATTGGGAGGTTCATTGGCCAGCAAGTTTAACATCCAACGCAGTCCTCCCTCCGGCCAGCAGGGGGAGCTCTGAACCTGGGATTCCAGGGAGCATCCCTTAAGTCTGATCTGAGGGAGGAAGTAGTGGTCAGTCTGTAGAGAGCAGTAGAAGTGAACAGACGCAGAGTGAGCTGTCCTGTGAATCTGGGGCCTAGAGCTAGAGTAGCTTGGCCCAGAGAAGCAGGAGTAGCTGAGAGGCAGCGGAGAGACTCGGACATCGGAGTCTGTGGCCACCAGGGCTTAAACATACTCCCTGGTAGCCGAATCCGAAGGGCAAGAGAGCTGCAAGCATCTGGCCCATAAACAGCCCGAAGGCACAGCTGCAGCATCAAGGCCCGGTGTGGACTCCAGCAGAGAAACACCAGAGAGAGGGCCTGCGCAGCCTGCCACAGAGGGAAAGGGACGTACCATCAGTCCCAGCAGCAAAGAGGGCCATTGCTGGATTCAGAGAAGCAGGGTCCTATCATAACAAAGAAAAGTACAGGAGTAGGCCTCATACTCAGTTGGCCAGAAAGATCACCCCAAATACTTCCAGGCCGACCGGATCCCCATCACCACCTGTAACGGTCTCCCAGGACTGGACTGTTTCCCAAAGTAAAAGAGGAGAAGGTAAAGAGACTGTTGTTTGTGCCTGGTTCTTTCATTGCCTGTCGGCCCTGCACCGTGTTAGCCACACAACCCCATAGACTTCCACGAGCACTAACAGTGTCCCCGGGGCTCCGCTCCACCTGTGGGGAGCAGTACCACCAATGCTGCTATAACATCACCCCGGAGGCCTCACACAGCAGCGGCGGCTTAATAGCCGCAGACCACAGGTGGCGTCACGAACACAAACTTTATTCAAACCCTAAGTCACCAGCCATATTTAACTGACACCCACCAGGGCCACGAAGCCGGGCCCCGCCACCACTGACTATCTCCGGACTAGTCCGGCCCGGCACCGGGTGTCCCATAGCCCTGGGGAGGGCGAGTCAACCTTGGCGTCACGAACAGGATTTCGTGCCCGGTCCCACCGGGTACTGTGCTCCTGCAGAAACTGTGCTTAAAAGACTGCGTTACTGTTTGCAAACTGCCGTCGCCATTAGCCCCGCTGAGCGCAGGAAGAAGGGGGGCGTGCCTGACAAAGAGCGCGAAGGGAGCGCGCCATCCGAGCAGACCGCTGTTAACCCCGCACGACCCAGAAGGGGAATTTGAAAAGTGAACGGAGCCTGGTAAGGTTCACTAAGGGGGAGGAAGATGTCCGACTCGGAGGGAGGGCAGGTGGCTGCCATAGCCCGAGACGCCGCTGCACCAGCCGACGCAATCCCCGTCGCCGTCGCCCCAGCCCCCGCTGTAGCGCCGGTAATGCCGATCACAATGCCGTACATCCCGGGAGCGGAGTGGCTGCCGCAGTATTCCGGAGAGTCACATACCCTGAGTGACTTCAGAGAAAGGCTGCACAGCTTGATTAGAGTGTATCCGCTGACTGAGAGCCAGAAGGTGGGCATATTAATGGGGCAGCTAGCCGGCGCGGCCCAGCGTGAAGTGAAGTCCTGGCCTGATACAGATAAAGGGACAGCAACCCAGATACTGGCCAAGCTAAAGAGTACTTTTGACACCCGCACCGCAGCAGAAATAAAGATGAGATTCTTTGGGTGCAAACAACGGGCCACAGACAGCATAAGGGACTATGCCTTAAACTTGCAGGAGGCCCTGAAAGCAGTTAAGCAGGTGGACCCAAAGAGTGTACGTGAAGAACACAAACTCCTAACTGAGCAGTTCATAGAAGGGCTCCTGTCAGATGCCCACAGGACCCAGCTGCGTATCATGGTCCTGCAGAACCCTGCTCTGGACTTTGCAAAGTTTAAGGACCAGGCCATCCGGGTACTGAGAGAATCTACACCGAATGACCCAGTATCCCTCCGGCCTCTTGCTATCACGTACCCCGGGGTGGTGCCTGCAACACCAGCTGCTGCAGGGGCCGAGGCGCAGTCCCTGGAAAAGGATCCCACTGCAGAGCTCAGACAGCAGGTCCGGGAGCTGACCAAGACTGTACCTGCCCTTGCCAAGATCGTGCAGTCTCTACAAGTGACCCCATCACCTGCAAGAATCGAGTTGGCCTCCAGCCCAGATGACGTCCCATGGATGCGACAGAGGAGGATTCCGCCGACCCGAGGCAGAGACACAGACCGGTATGATTCAGCGGGACAACCGATCTGCCGCCGCTGCAGCCAGGCGGGCCACATTGCATGACACTGTCCTTTAAATGGGCCGAGCCTGGGGCCAGGAGCCGACCCCCAGGTGTAAGGAAGCCCGGCTCAACCCCCAGCCGTAGCAAGTATGTGGGAGGACGACCGGTCCTTCCTATTGTGCTGGATGGGATCCCTTTGAATGCCCTCCTGGATACGGGGTCCCAGGTAACAACCATCCCCTATAAACTGTATAAAAGATATTGGGCTGATTCAGACATTGACCATGGCCCAGATGATGATTTAACAATTGTGGCCAGTAATGGTCAGCCCTTACCTCAAATTGGGTACAAAGAAGTAACCATTAAAGTGGGGCGGGTAGAATTGCCATGTCAGGGGATGATAATTGTAGATATTGATCGCAAAGAATCTTACCCACTGCTAACCATTGGTACAAATGTGATAGAAAATTGTATTGCCGAAGTGATAATTTTGTTGCAACAGGCGTCTGAAACTGCCAGCCCGGCCAGCAGCGTGCCCTACAGAGGGAGATCCGAGCCCTGATGAGGAGGCAGCAGGTAGAGCTGGCCGGAGGAGAAATTGGCAGTGTGAGGGTAAGTGACCCCCTCCCCATTGCAATACTCCCAAGAAGTGAAATGTTGATATGGTGTCGGGCAGCAATAGGCCTCAAGGGTCAGGACTACCATGCCTTGGTAGAACCGGTGTATTCAGACAGTAGGCCTGGAGTCCTGATAGCCAGAGGGGTAGCAGACGTCCGCAAGGGGAGAGTGCCCGTCCGTGTCCTGAATTGTGGGGAGGAGGAAGCCAAATTGCCGCGGTACGCCACTGTAGCAAAACTGTACACTGTCAGCAACAATACCATCAAAGCAGTGGAACCCTTGATCCCGTCCGACCAGGCGGAAGACAATGGCTCCAAGGGGCAGCTGGAAGACTGGTGCCAAAAATTACATGTGGGCACCGACTCCACCCCCTCACACCAAAAGCATGGGGTTTACCGGGTGGTACAGGAGTACGAGCGGGTCTTCAGCAAACACCCCCTGGATTTTGGGCAGGTGAAAGTGGTTAAACATCAAATCCCCACGGGTGATCATCATCCCATTAAAGAGAGATACCGCCCTGTACCCCCCGCACAGTATCAGTGTGCCAAGGAAATGTTACGGGAAATGAAGGAGGCTGGGGTTATCAGAGATAGTTGTAGCACCTGGGCAGCTCCACTAGTGCTCGTAAAGAAAAAAGATGGTACAATGAGAATGTGTGTAGATTACAGGCAAATTAACCGCATTACACATAAAGATGCTTATCCACTGCCCAGAATAGAGGAGTCACTAACAGCCTTAAAGTCAGCTAACTATTTCTCCACCTTGGATCTCACCAGTGGGTATTGGCAGGTTCCCGTGGCAGAGGCGGACAGGGAGAAGACTGCATTCACGACACCATTGGGCCTCTGTGAGTTCAACTGTATGCCATTCGGGCTCTGCAACCTCCCAGGGACATTCCAAAGGTTGATGGAGTGCTGCTTGGGCCACCACAACTTTGAAACCGTGCTGTTGTACCTGGATGACGTCATAGTCTACTCCAAGACTTATGAAGACCACCTGAGGCACTTAGCAGAAGTGTTTGAGTCCTTGTCGAAATATGGCCTGAAGATAAAGCCGTCCAAATGTCACCTCTTGAAACCAAAGGTACAGTACCTGGGTCATGTGGTCAGCGCAGAAGGTGTGGCACCTGATCCGGAGAAAGTCACCGTAATCAAGGACTGGCCAAGACCCACCACGGTAAAGGAGGTGCGGCAGTTCCTTGGGCTGGTGGGCTATTACCGAAGGTTCATTGATGGTTTCACCAAGATAGCAGCGCCCCTTCAAGATCTCCTGGTGGACCAGCCAAAGCAGGCTAAGAAGCAGAGCCCTCCATTTGAATGGAGCAGCCAACTAGAAACATCCTTTGTCCGGCTGAAAGGGGCTCTCACGGGAGAAGAAATTCTGGCCTACCCTGACTACAGCCAGCCATTTGTACTGTATACAGACGCCATCAACGTGGGACTGGGAGCAGTTCTGTCCCAGGTGCAGGGAGGCAGAGAGAGGGTGATAGCGTACGCCAGTAGGAATCTTCGGCCCACAGAAAGGAATCCAGAAAACTACAGTTCCTTCAAGCTGGAGTTCCTCGCTATTGTTTGGGCAGTGACTGAACGCTTCAAGCACTATCTGGCATCGGCCAAGTTCACCATCTTCACGGACACACCTGGCAACAGCCAAGTTAGGTGCGTTGGAACAGCGATGGATGGCCTGGCTGTCTAACTTTGACTTTACCATCAAGTATCGGGCTGGCAAGAAGAATAACAATGCTGATGCGCTGTCCAGAATGCCTCACTTACCCGAGTCTGGAAAAGACCTGGATGAACTCGAAGAGATAGAGTTACCGGCTTTCCATCACCAAGGTGTTTCCCAGTGTGAGCATGCTGTAGGAGTGAAGCGCTCGAGCCAGCACGAGGTCTCGGTCAACCCATTACTCCACCATAATTGGGAAGAGACACAGAACGGTGACCCGGCCGTGCGATTGGTCAAAGAAAAGCTAGCACAAGCTGAGACTCATCTTGGCCCAGATGCTCCAGAAGAAGCCCAGCAGTTGTGGAAGGAGAGGGGACGACTGTTCACCTACCAAGGCAAGCTCTGCAAGAGATATGTCAACTGGCGAACGAATGAACTCGTCTGGCAGATAGTGGTCCCGCAGAGGGATGCTCCAATGGTCCTAGCAGCTTATCATGATAATGAAGGACACTTCGGGTGGAAGAAGTTGGAGACCCTACTCCGTGATCGGTTCTACTGGGTGCACATGAGAAAGACAGTCGAGAAGTGGTGCCGAGACTGTGGTCCGTGTAACCTGAGGCGGAACGATGATGCTAGCCAGAGGTCTCCCCTACAGCCAATTGTCACGAAGCAGCCCCTGGAGTTGGTGGCCCTGGACTACGTGAAGTTAACACCAAGCCGGTCAGGCTTTGTGTACGCCCTCACCATTGTGGACCATTACTCTCGTTTCCTGGTAGTAGTGCCTGTGAAGGACCAGACAGCCAGAACAGCAGCGAGAGCATTTCAGGCCTACTTTTGTCGACCTCACGGTTACCCTGAAAGGGTACTGACTGATCAGGGTCCTGCATTCGAGGCTGAAGTGTTCCAGGAGTTCTGTAACATGTACGGCTGTAAGAAAATCAGGAACACACTGTACCACCGCCAAACCAATGGATTGTGCGAGAAGATGAACCATGTGGTTATTGATATGCTCAAGACTCTACCTTTGGAAGAAAGAAACCAATGGCCAGAAACGTTACCAGATCTGGTAGACCTGTACAACCATATCCCGGTAAATTCGACCAACTGCAGCCCTGCTTACCTGATGCGAGCCAGACCTGGCAAGTTACCTGTAGACTTTGAGATGGGGACTGTGTCACCTGAGGTGGTTCAGGAAATAGAGGATTGGGATACAGAGCGGCAGCAGCGGTACCGTAAGGTCCAGGAATGCGTAGAGAGGAGCCTGTCTCAAGCAAGAACGAGACAAGAGCAGCATTACAATCAAACAGCCCCAGCAACTCCCTTAGCACCTGGAGAACAAGTCCTCAAGAAGAAGCGGAGGACGCATAAATTGGATGATCAGTGGGAGAACGAGCCCTACACCATTATCCCCTCCAACTTTGACAATAGTAAGGTATGCCTCATAAGCAAGGATGAAGGCAAGACCTATCAAGCAGTTTCTCGAGACCGCCTGAAAGCGTGCCCTGAACGGTGCAGAACCCAAAAAGAAGTAGAAGAAGTACAAGAAAGTCCCCAAAGTCAAGAAAAAGAGGAAGAGATGATCCAAACAATCCTTGGAAAATTCCCCAAAACTTGGACCCGAATAAACAATGCCATAGTGGTACCAGTCTTGACGTTCCCGCAGTTGGTCGAGCCAGAAACAGAAGAGGTTCCAGATCCACCTAAAGAACCGTCCGCTCCAACACGAGGTGACACGCCAGCAGTGGAACAGGAGGTTCAACCCCCTGCCAGTGGTGAACCTGCCGTACCCTTGGCGAATCTGAGATCCCGTAGGCAACCGACATGTATCCCTGTCAGGGTTAGGCCTACCAATCACACGGGGGGGGCAGACACCCTAAGTAGTCAGGGACAAACCCCAGAGCTACGCCGGTCCCAACGTAGCACTCGGGGACAGCCCCCTCCAAGGTATAGAACATAGAAAGTAAAATACCTAACAAAATGTAAATAGTTATGTGAAATGTCTGTATTGTTGTGTATAAAATGCTTTTTTGTCTTAGGCGATTAAGTAAATGGACAATTGGGCCACTGGACTATGGGTGGCCAACACCTAAATTGTTCATAGTTAGCACCAGTGTGCTCAACACCCCTGAAGAAAAACCCGTCCGGCGTGCATAGAGTGGGGTCATCAATGCTCTGACACACGCCCAGAGCCTACGTTGGGGGTTTGATCGCGGCTGGTCCCCCATGGAGCAGTGTAATGGACACCCGGTAGGGAGCCACACTGGACTCTTATAGTAGTGTTTAAGTTTGTAACGTTTAAGTAATGCGCCTCCCATAATGGGATGAAATGTTGTAACATGTTATGTTTGTTTCCACAGTCCGGGAGTACTGAATTTAACTAAGGGGGAGTGTGGCGCCCCAGGACCTGGTCGCCACAACAGCATTGCCCTCCCAAAGGGTTAATGCTGAGCCTGGAGGTAATTGGGAGGTCCATTGGCCAGCAAGTTTAACATCCAACGCAGTCCTCCCTCCAGCCAGCAGGGGGAGCTCTGAACCTGGGATTCCAGGGAGTATCCCTTAAGTCTGATCTGAGGGAGGAAGTAGTGGTCAGTCTGTAGAGAGCAGTAGAAGTGAACAGACGCAGAGTGAGCTGTCCTGTGAATCTGGGGCCTAGAGCTAGAGTAGCTTGGCCCAGAGAAGCAGGAGTAGCTGAGAGGCAGCGGAGAGACTCGGACATCGGAGTCTGTGGCCACCAGGGCTTAAACATACTCCCTGGTAGCCGAATCCGAAGGGCAAGAGAGCTGCAAGCATCTGGCCCATAAACAGCCCGAAGGCACAGCTGCAGCATCAAGGCCCGGTGTGGACTCCAGCAGAGAAACACCAGAGAGAGGGCCTGCGCAGCCTGCCACAGAGGGAAAGGGACGTACCATCAGTCCCAGCAGCAAAGAGGGCCATTGCTGGATTCAGAGAAGCAGGGTCCTATCATAACAAAGAAAAGTACAGGAGTAGGCCTCATACTCAGCTGGCCAGAAAGATCACCCCAAATACTTCCAGGCCGACCGGATCCCCATCATCACCTGTAACGGTCTCCCAGGACTGTACTGTTTCCCAAAGTAAAAGAGGAGAAGGTAAAGAGACTGTTGTTTGTGCCTGGTTCTTTCATTGCCTGTCGGCCCTGCACCGTGTTAGCCACACAACCCCATAGACTTCCATGAGCACTAACAGTGTCCCCGGGGCTCCGCTCAGCCTGTGGGGAGCAGTACCACCATTGCTGCTATAACATCACCCCGGAGGCCTCACACAGCAGCGGTGGCTTAATAGCCGCAGACCACAGGTGGCGTCACGAACACAAACTTTATTCAAACCCTAAGTCACCAGCCATATTTAACTGACACCCACCAGGGCCACGGAGCCGGGCCCCGCCACCACTGACTACCTCCGGACTAGTCCGGACCGGCACCGGGTGTCCCATAGCCCTGGGGTGGGCGAGTCAAGTAATCACTGTGTCGAAGGCAGAGGATAGGTCTAAAGGGAGGAGTATAGAAAATTGTCTGTTAGCTTTGGCATTATTAGTTTTGGCCTGGGTAGTTTTAGTAAAGTAATGGGAACACAAGCTGGATTTTAGGTGTCAGAAAGAGTTAGATGATAGGTGGGCGTAAAGTTCAGTGTGGACATGTGTCCAAAGAATTTGGAGGCGAATGGGAGAATCGATATGTAGCACTAGCTAGATGCAATGGTCGGATTGAGGGATGTTTCATCAGGATAAGTGTGATTGTGTCATGTTTGAAAGCAGAAGGGAAGGAACCATAAGGTTGAAGAGGTGGATATGAGCAGGGATACCCATGGTAGGGAGGTTGGGGAGGAGGTGTGATGAGATTGGGTCAAGCGCACAAGTGGTGAGGTATGATTTGGAGATGGGATAAGTAAGTTTTATTTCAGTGATGGTGTGGAGGAAGTTTATGGAGAAGGACATTGGTCTGGTGTATGGAAGGGATTTTGGTGGTTGAGCAGTTAAGACTTCTCTGATTTGGTTGACGTAGCAGTAGACTAAAAGTAACTTGAGCACATGTTATGCAAAACTAAGGCCTCATTCACAAGTCTATATTTAAACATGTATGTGAATAAGTGGTACCGGTGGCATCTGTGTTTTGGGTCAGAGCATCATCCGTGTGTCTGTTTTTACTATAAGTGTCATCAGTATTTTTCATGGATGAATAAATAAATGACAAAGCTTCTCCTATACTTTGCAATGTTAAATACGTACGGCACATGGATAACACACAGATGCTATCCATGTGCTGTATGTGTGTTTCATGGACCCATAGACTTGTATTGGCATTTTATATCCACGCTGCCAGAAAAAAATGGACATTTCTCTATGTGTTATGCCTGGACACATGATCTGTGAAAAAATAGGAACATGTGAATAGCACTATAGATTATATTGGGTACATGTTGTGTCTGTGAAAACAACGGGTACAAAATGTACATGTAACATGGACACCTGAATGAAGCCTAAAACCTACCATCTTGACAGTGGTGCTCTGATCCCAAGCAACCAGTCTGTCTCAAGTAGCTCAAATTTTTATTTTATAACCAAGGACAAAAAAAAAGGAACAAAAAGACTTACCTAAGTTTTTAACTTAGCTAGTGACATAATGTGGTGGTTAATCATGAGCAACCAGAAACCTAAAATGTTGAATATTTAGGCTACGCTCCCACAATGAGCTTTTGGTGAGTTTTTGATGTTACAGAATTTCTGCACCATTTCTGCATCTATTATGTAAATTTGTTTTTTTGCTATTTTGTACATGCGGTTTTGTGTGTATTTTGTACATGTGGTTTTATCGTCTTTTTGACGCTGTGGTTTTTGTTTCCTTTTTAGTATGACATGTTTTAACCCCATAACAGCTTCTGATGTGCTATGTACGTCATATGTTGTCTCCCTGCATTTGATGTGGGTTTGCACACTGAGCCTGCATCTGTCCATGCAGATTAAGGCTGAATTATTCAGCCTTCATCTGCCTTTAACAGCCGTCAGCAGAGCTCACCTTTGCAATAATCAGTATCTTGATATGCCACACCTGTGAGGTGGATGGATTTTCTCAGCAAAGGAGGAGAAGTGTTCACTAAGGCCAGTGTCACACTTGCGAGTGCCTCGCGTGTATTTCGTGTGAGTCTCACGTTGCATCACCTGGCACGGACTCACACTCTCCTCACAGAAGCGGGTTGGTTGCATGCAACTCTATGCAGCTGAGACGCTCCTGTCCAGAGAGTGTGAGTCTATGTGTCGCGGGCGGGGGGTGCGCTGCTCGACTCCACGCTTGCGGCTCGGGTCCAGCTGCTGCTGCTGCTCGGTGGCTCAAGCGGTGGGCCGGATCCCGGCTTCTCGAGCGGCGCTCCTCGCCCGTGAGTGAAAGGGGTGGTCTGTTGGGGTTTGGGATGTCGGTCTGTGATGCCACCCACGGTGTGTGGTGAGGTTGGGGCACCACCGCTGCTCTGTACGGGGATCCCGGGAGCGATGACAGGTAGCAGCTGGGATGTTTCTCTCCCCTTCGTGGGTAGGGGGATTTTGTAAGTCCCGGGGCCCGGAGTTGTTGACTGTAAGGTGGATTGCGGGGCTTGGCCAGGTGCAGGGTCGCAGGGGTAGCGCAGTGCCAGACGGCACGGTGGTACTTACTCAGCCAGTAACGGACACTGAGTCTCTGGTAAAACAAACGGCTGGATGGACGAGTCCCACAGACGGCTGCGGCGGTCACTCCCGGTAGGTTGGCGGTAACTGTCTCTCCCTGCACCGGTGTTGTTTTCTCGGCCCCGATGGCTACCCACCGGTAACCCGCTTCCCAGCGGTATATTTGCCGGAGGAGCCCCTTTTGCCCGCAGGCGCTGGCCCTGGGAACTCTAGCTGTGGCGGTAGCTGTATTTCCCTTCACGGTTGAGCGGTTGCCTTTAGTCGGGTCTTTACTGCTGGGAAACCCCGGAGGTTCCCGTCGCTGATGGATTTGACCGGTTTAACGGCGACTCCAAGCCTGGTCGGGGTCCGTAGGCCCTGCCGAATGGTGCTGGCCTCTCTTCGCTCCCCGGTCCGGTACGGGTGGGCCACTGCCCATCCCCGGTCCTTACGGTTGTGTGTCAATCGGCCTCACCTGCAGACGGTCTCCACCGTCTGCCAACCTTGCTCGTAGGTGCCCGGGCCAAGTACCCGGACACGGTCAGTCTGCTCCACTACCACTTCCTCCACTCTCCAAACTCAAACTCAAAACTCTTTTCCCACCTCCAGGACTGTGAACTCCTCGGTGGGTGGAGCCAACCGCCTGGCTCCACCCCACCTGGTGTGGACATCAGCCCCTGGAGGGAGGCAACAAGGATTTTGTGTGTGCGGCTGATGTGCCTAACCGGGGTGTGGGGTGTGTTGTTGCAGTACCTGTGACATCCTGGCTTGTCTAGATTCACGCGAGGCACTTGCAAATGTGTGACACCGGTCTAAAGGCTGCTTTACACGGTACGACCGATTGTGCAATTTCACAATCGATCGTACCCGCCTTCGTCCTTTTTGCATCACGGGCAAATCGCTGCCCGTGTCGCACAAAGTCGGTAACCCCCGTCACATGTACTTACCTCTCGTGCGACCACGCTGTGGGTGGCGAACGTCCACTTCCTGGAGTGGGATAGACGTTCGGCGTCACAGCGACGTCACACGGCTGCCGGCCAATGGAAGCGGAGGGGCAGAGATGAGCGGGACGTAAACATCCCGCCCACCTCCTTCTTTCACATAGCCGGCGGCGGCCGCGTGACGCAGGTGAGCTGCTGTTCATCGTTCCCGGGGTGTCACACGGAGCGGCGTGTGCTACCACGGAAACGATGAAACAACTAAATTAAACGGTATTATGGAACCTAGCGACCAGTACACGACTCACGATTTGTGAGCGATACTGCGTCGCGAGGAGGTGTCACACATGCGGGCATTGCCAGCGATGCCGGATGTGCATCACAAAAACCGTGACCCCCGACGATCTATTGCACGATAGATTGTCTGGTGTAAAGCAGCCTTAACACAGATAAAGGCAAATTTGTGAACATTTTTGAGAGATAAAGGTCTTTTGTGTACATAAAAAAAGTCTTAGATCTTTGAGTTCAGCTCATGAAAAATGGGAGCAAAAACAAAAGTGTTATGTTTTATATTTTTATTCAGTGTAGTTATAGGCCTAAGCATTGATCCACGTACAACCCATGTCTATGACTCTTCTATCCATCATAGTTTAAAAGGAACCTGTCAGGTGCAATATGCTCCCAGAACCAGGAGCAGTTCTGGGTGCATATTACTAATCCCTGCCTAACCATCCCTGTATCTAGTAGCATAGATAAAGAGATCTTTAGAAGAAGTATTTCTAAAGATTCTTTATGATATGCTAATGAGGACAGCGGCTAGTTGCAAGGACGTTTCTTCCCCCGACTAGTCTGTGCTCTTACCATGGTAGCACACCCACAGGGGTGTGCTAACATGCTAGTGAATGTGCAGTGTCATTGGTGACATGCGTTCCTGTGTCCACTGTCTCCGCTGTTCAGAAGTCCCCGGCACTACCTGTCATGTGCAGTATGAAGTCGGGTGTAGTACGCATCCCAGCTTCAGCAAGGTCTAGTGCGCATGACTGGAAGTGCCAGTGACTTCTGAACAGCGGAAACAGCAGTTGCAGGTATGCGTGTCACCGCTGGTGATGCTGCATTGAGTAGCATGTTAGTACACCCCTGTGGGCATGCTACCATGCTAAGAGGGCGGACTAGGTGGGGACGTAACGCCCTTGGGACTAGTCACTGCGCTCATTAGCATATCATAAAGGATCTTCAAAAATACTTTTTCTAAAGATCTCTTTATCTATGCTACTATATACAGGGACAGTTGGGCAGAGATTAGAAATATGTACCCAGAACTGCTCGCAATTCTGGGTGCATATTGCACCTGACAGGTTCCCTTTAAGGTAAAACTAGTATAAATTACCCATCATATTACTAACCTATTATTGCCTGTTAAACTATAAAACCTTGCAGTCTGCTATGCCGGGCAGTTAATCACTAGATAGAAACAAATTTATTACAAAAGTCAATAATAAAATTAACCCATTAAAGTGCATTTTTCCTTTGTATATAGACATAATGGATGGTTCAGTGTCGAGAAGCAGGGCCACAGAATACAGACTGCCTTTCACTTTCACTCCTCCTTGCCAAATACTAATTTGGTTTAAAAAGAAATTGAAGCCTGTGTTTAGGACACGTCTGTGACAATGTGGAGCAGAGGGAAGTATACTGGAACATTTCCAAAAATGAAACATGGCGCAGGTCCCCAGGGCACAGCGTATGCGATCTCCAGAAACTTTTCTAAACTTGGCACTGTCATGATTGACAGTAGGCACCAAAATGTTCATTATCCAGCAGCTAAAGACATGTACGTTTGAGTACCTTTGATTGTGCCAGTACATGTCTGGATTATGTCATTCGGCTGGGATGTGCTTTAACCCTTAGGATAGTGGATTGGAAAAACCTGATCTTTAACAGTATTGCAAGAAAGTAAGTCTTTACAGTTAGACATCATTGTGCAGAACAAGGCACTGTCTTAATCTCACTTTTATTATCAATGAAAGTGAAAATTAAACTGGTGCTCAACTTTATAACTTAGCACATTATAGAAATAATAAGTTACTTACTGTACACTATATGGGGAAACGTTTTTGGACACACGACTTAAAGGGATGGTCCGAAGATAAAGTAATTTTCATTCTAAATCTGTCTACTTAGTGTCATAATTTAAACTATTTTCTAATATATTTGCATTAATTCCCTACCTATACTATCTAATTTGTTTTCTATTATCTTTTCCCTTTTTGATGATGTTTTATTTGAGAATACATGCTGGGATAATCAAACGAAGCATCATCAGGGGGCAGAGACTGTGGTAACTGCTGCATCCTGCACCCCCTCCCTAAAACAAAGCATCATCAGTGAGGCTTGTTTCAGGGGCTGTGTTCATGCCTGCTCTGTGCCTCCCTGTACTCTGTGCACTGTGCAATGTGCACAATGGTGGGGTGATAGACAGAGATGAGGGAGGAGATGTAGGGTGGTGCGGAACTGTGGAGAGCTTTGTAAGTGAGAGTGATAAGTTTATATTGGATACCAATCATAAGAACAAGACATATGATTCAAATATCAATTAGAGAAATTTCTCAGCAGAAAGGGTTATCAGAATATCCTGTAGCTAAACACAACAAGACTATGAGGAATTGCTACACTTATACATATGTATTAGTGCATATAATCAACCCCATGGGCTAAATTTTAGATAGATGTGTCCATGTGTATACCTGTAGCCATATATGCGTCTCATGCAGCACTGCCAACGCACCACCCCCACCTCGACGCGCGTTTCACCGCACTTCCGGTTTCTTTTGGAGGCACGCTCTGTGTTGTCAGCTGAGATCAGCACTAATGAGAGGACAACAAAGCTGTATCAGAATACCCTGCATGAAGAGAACAGTGACATCAATTGCGGTGGCCAGGAACGGAACCCCGTGATCATACCAGGAGATCAAACTGGTCCAGCTCGATTATAAGTCGTCTCTTTCCTCTGCTGCTACAATTGATTGACAGGTCTCTTGCATAACAAAAGACCTGTCAATTACCTATAGCAGAGAAATTTAGATAAAGCCCAAAAAAAACCCATTTCAATAGAGTTTTATCTGGGATAGAGGGTGAGAATGTACTGGGAGTGCTCACCTGAGAAAAATGGATAACAGGCATAGCAGATATCATAAGCTGCTACAGAACCATGGGCACAATGAGCCAGATTTTGTAAAAGATGGAAAGAACAAGATGAATTTCCTGCGCTGCCCCTTGTTATTATATTATTAATGATTGAGAATGGGTTGTCCGTGTAGTGAACAACCTTTTCATTAAGTCTGGTATACAAAAAGGCCAGTCTTAATAAGTTACGAGCTTTGTTCACTATACACTATGCTCCAATGCAATACCTAAAGCGAAGACCATCCTATCTTAGACCTCATGAGACTGGAGTATTTGCTTTGAAAACCCCAGTCAGAATGGCTTTCTAATTCAGATAAACTCGAGCTGGACTCATAAAATGCTTATTTTAATACCAGTGGGGATAACTTTCAAAAATGATTACACAGTCAATATGACATGGATTTTCAGAGTAAGTACACCAATCTCACTAGAACCATGTGTGAACTATGAGAAGATGGTTATGCGTTTCGGACATCTTGCGTTCTTAATCCTAGTCCATGGACTAGGATTAAGGACGCAAGATGTTCGAAACACGTACCATCTTCTCATAGTTCACATATGGTTTTATGATGATGAACCTGCAATTTTAATGTATATCCATTAAAAAAAGAAGTTTTAATTTTATGGACTTGGATGCTGGAAATTTTTTTGTTTTCATTGGATTTCACAGCCAGGCCGGCTACATTTTCTGTGCACCGTCCTCCAATACTGGTTTCCATGCAAGTCGGGTGAGCTGGATTTGTTTTTTCTACCAACCTCACTAGGTCTAAAAGATTAATTTTTACATGTAGTTTGCATTTAGAAGTCTGGTGACAGATCCTCTATAAATCCAACAGCTTAATCCTTCAATCCCATATTATCTGGCATCAGAGGAAACTTAGATCATAGCAAATACCTTTGACACCTCCAAAAAAAACTTTAGGCCCCCTCCACATGTCCGTGATTCCAGTACATTTGACGTCTGTTTTCGTGTGTCCGTGTGGAGCACGCGCATGTACATGTGCTTCACACGGTGACCTGTCCGTTTTTCTCCACCAGCAATAATGTCACACTGACCACACACTGATGTGATCCGTGTGACATCAGCGTGACACGTACCAGAGAAAACATGTGTCTTTGAAATTAAATCATTTTCTATACTCACGTGTCTTCGGCGCTGCTGTCACTTGCTTCCAGGCTCACTCATTAAGCTCATGCATATTCACTACACAATGGGCCATAAGCAGCAGCGCCGAAGACAGCAGCATCGGGGACAGGTGAGTAAAAAGTTCCTGCTCTCTGTGTGCTATAACGGATAGCACATGGTGAACGCTAGTGGCACATGGATGACCATATGTATCTTAAACACAGCCGTGCAAAACAAACGTTTTGCACAGACGTGTGAAAGGGGCCTTAAAGGGAACCTGTCACCAGATTTGGGGTCTATAAGCTGCGGCCACCACCAGTGGGTTCTTATATACAACATTCTAACATACTGTATATAAGAGCCCAGGCCGCTGTGTAGAACGTAAAAATCACTTTATAACACTTACCTAAACGGCCGCTGCGGTGGAGTTGGGTCATATGGGCATCTCCGTTCTCCGGTGCCGGCGCCTCCTCTTTCGGTCATCTTTGTCATCCATCTTCTGAAGCCGGGGTGGATGACGCGTCCTACGTCATCCATACTCACCAGCATTGAGGTCCTGTGCAGGCGCAGTTTGATCTGCCCTGAAAAGGCCAGATCAAAGTGTTGTAGTGCGCCTGCGCGGGACCGATGAGTGTGTATGACGTAGGACGCGTCATGCACACAGGCTTCAGAAGGAGGACGAAGATGGCCGAAAGAGGAGGTGCGGGCACCGGAGAACGGAGACGCCCATATGAGCCAACTCCACCGCAGCGACTGTTTAGGTAAATATTATAAAGTGATTTTTACGTTCTACACAGCGGCCTGGGCTCTTATACACAGCATGTTAGAATGCTGTATATAAGAGCCCACTGGTGGTGGCCGCAGGTTACAGGCCCCAAAACTGGTGACCAGGTCCCTTTAATGTGATGAATGTGATCAGCTTAAAAAAGTTTACAACACAGCATGTGCTGTATATATTCACTATTCTACTACTACTATTCTACTACTATTGCTCAATAGACCTCTATGAACTGTGGAACATTATATTCATGATTCACCGAAAGTTTGGCACAAATCTTCATGTTTTGCTTTGAATATTAAAATTATTATAGCATTTAGCAACACATAATTAAACACACACCCAAAACAGCGATGATCTGTGAATCCAGTAGAAAGGTAAAAGGGTAGAGAGACATTTTTTGACAGTAAGTTTTATTTATGCCAGAACATTTAACTCATTCAGAAATTTATTGCATATATAGTATAAGACAATACACACATAGACACCTAAAAGCGGGAAAGTACTGATTGGCCATCCTGTAGGTTATAAGGGTGCTGGATATGGGATGAATTATTGCTGGTTTATGGACGTTTTGGGGATGCACCGGTAATAATGAGTTATGTCATTATCTAAAAAATTCTAACACTATTGTGTAACAATCACTGGATTCCTCACTAATCACAAGAGAGAAGATAACTAGCGTCAGATGGGCCTTGGTGCATGATTTGGACTGATGCCCTTCCCCCAACTCTTCCTGCATGTAAAGCCTGCTTTACACGCTACAATATATCTCACGATGTGTCGGCGGGGTCATGTCGTACATCCGGCATCGTAAGGTACATTGCAGGGTGTAACAGCTACGTGCGATTGCGATTGAACATTAAAACGTTCATCGCATACACATCGTACCTTTCTCTAGAATTGCACGTCAGATTGTTCATCGTACCCGGGGTAGCACACATTGCAGTGTGTGACACCCCAGGAACGATGAACAGATCTTACCAGCGTCCTGCGGCTCCCGGCCCACAATGCGGAAGGAAGGAGGTGGGCGGGATGTTTACGTCCTGCTTATCTCCGCCCCTCCGCTTCTATTGGCCGGCTGCCACGTGACGTCGATGTGACGCCGAACGTCCCTCCCACTCTAGGAAGTGGACGTTCGCCGCCCACATCGAAGTCGTATGGACGGGTAAGTGCGTGTGACGGGGGTTAATCGTTTGTGCGGCACATTCAACAAAATTGAACGTGCTGCACATACGATGGGGGCGGTTACGATCGCGTACAATATCATATGCAAAATCATAACATGTAAAGCAGGCTTTAGTCACATGTAAAGGACCTTGTAGCATTCAAAATCCTATAAAGAAATACAAGTGCATCTCAATAAATTAGAATATCATCAAAAAGTTAATTTATTTCAGTAATTCAATACAAAAAGGGAAACATATATATTATATAGTCATTACACACAGAGGGATCTATTCCTATATATTATATAGTCATTACACACAGAGGGATCTTTTCCTATATATTATATAGAGTCATTACACACAGAGTGATCTATTCCTATATATTATATATTCATTACACACAGAGGGATCTATTCCTCTATATTATATAGAGTCATTACACACAGAGGGATGTATTCCTATATATTTTATAGTCATTACACACAGAGTGATATATTCTTATATATTATATAGAGTCATTACACACAGAGTGATCTATTCCTATATATTATATATTCATTACACATAGAGGGATCTATTCCTCTATATTATATAGAGTCATTACACACAGAGGGATCTATTTCACGTCTTTATTTCTGTTAATGTTGATGATTATGGCTATTAGTCAATGAAAACCCAAACGTGATTATCTCAGAAAATTAGAATATTATATAAGACCAACTGAAAAAATGATTTTAAAGAAATGTTGGCGCTTACTGAAAAGTCTGTACAGTAAATGCATCAATACTTGGTCGTGGCTCCTTTTGCATGAATTACTGCATCAATGTGGCGTGGCATGTAGGTGATCAGCCTGTGGCACTGCTGAGTTGTGATGGAAGCCCAGGTTGCTTTGATAGCAGCCTTCATTCAGCTCATCTGCATTGTTGGGTCTGGTGTCTCTCATCTTCCTCTTGACAATACCCCATAGATTGGGATTTAGGTCAGCCAAGTTTGCTGGCCATCAAGAACAGTGATACTGTGGTTATTAAACCAGGTATTTGTACTTTTGGCAGTGTGGACAGGTGCCACGTCCTGCTGGAACATGAAATATCCATCTCCAAATAGCTTGTTGGCAGAGGGAAGCATAAGGTGCTCTACAATTTCCTGGTAGACAGCTGCGTTGACTTTGGTTTTGATAAAACACAGTGGAGCTACACCAGCAGATGACATGGCTCCCCAAACCATCAATGACTGTGGTAACTTCACACTAGACCTCAAGCAGCTTGGATTGTGGCCTCTCCACTCTTCCTCCAGACTCTGGGACCGCGATTTCCAAATGAAATATAAAATTTACTTCATTTGAAAACAACACCTCAAACCTCTGATCAAGAGTCCAGTTCTTTTTCTCCTTGGCCCAGGTAAGATGCTTCTGCCGTTGTTTATTGGTCATGAGTGGCTTGACACAAGGAATGTGACAGTTGTAGCCCATGTCCTGGATACTTCTGCGTGTGGTGGCTCTTGAAGCACTGACTCCAGCAGCAGTCAACTCCTTGTGAATCTCCCACAAATTTTCGATTGCCCTTTTATTAACCGTCCTATCAAGGCTGCGGTTATCCCGGTTGCTTGAGCACCTTTTTCTACCACACTTTTTCCTTCCATTAAATTTTTTCGTTTATATGCTTGGATACAGCACTCTGTGAGCAGCCAGCTTCTTTAGTAATGACCGTTTGTGGCTTACCCTCCTTGTGGAGTGTGTGAACTGCCATCTGGACATCTGTCAAGTCAGCAATATCCCCAATGATTGTACTGTATAGCCTATTGAACCAAACTAAGGGAACATTTTAAATGCTTAGGAAGCCTTTGCAGGTGTTTGTGGTAATTATTCTAATTTTCTGAGATAATGATTTTTGGGTTTAAATTGGCTGTAAGCCATTCCCCCTGCCACCACACACCAATGTCAGCTGCTGGCCTCTAACTGTCTGGCAGCTAGTGTGGCGCCTCAGGATCTGGTTGCCACAACAGCATTGCCCCTCCAAAGGGTTAATGCTGAGCCTGGAGGTAATTGGGGAAGTCTATTGGCCAGTAAGTAACAACATCCAACACTGTTCCTCTCTCAGGCCAGCAGAGGGAGCTCTAAACCTGGAGTTCCAGGGAGCACTTCCTTAAACCTGACCTGGGGGAGGAGTTAGTTAGTCTGTTAGGGAAGTTCAAGGAGAGAGGAGCTAAGCAGAGAGTAGTGCGGTCTTGTGAGCTGGGGTTTGGAGCTAGGCTAGCTCAACCCAGAAAAACAGGAGCCATAGCGAGGCAAAGAAAAGATCCTAGGGGAGAACTGTCACAACCTGTTCGCCTCAGAGGGACATACTGAAAATTAGACATCGGAGTCTGTGGTTGCCAGGGTGTAAAACCCTTACCTGGTAGCCGAATCCAAAGGGCAGGAGGACTGTAGGTCTCCTGGCCCCCAGAACAATCCGAAGGTACAGCTACATCACCAGGGCCTGGTGTGGACCCCAGCAGGGAAGCATCAGAGAGGACCTGCACAGCCTATCCTAGGAGAAAGGGACGAACCACCGGTCCCAGCAGCAAGAGGGCCATTGCTAAACCCAAAGTGCAGGGTCCTGTAGAAGCAAAGGAAGAACAGGGAGTAGGCCTCTATACTCGACTGGACAAGGGGATCACGCCAGTTACTTCCAGGCTGGCCGGATCCACTTCACCACCTGTGATGGTCTCCCAGGACTGAATTGTTGCACAGTAAAAAGAAAAGAAGGTAAAGAGACTGTTGTTTGTGTCGGTTCTTTTCAGTGTCCTGATTAGCCCTGCACCCTTTCCAAGCACTAATGGTTGCCCCGGGGTACCGTTCCACCTGTGGGGAGCAGAACCATCCCAGCTGCTAGTCCATCAGCCCCGGAGGTCCCATCCAGCAGCGGCGGCTCCATAGCCGCATTGCACAGGTGGCGTCACGAATAACCTACAAACTCTATTATTGATTACCATCCCCACCACTGCCATATTAGTTGACACCGCCAGGGTCACGGAGTCGGGCCCCGCCACCACTGACTATCCCCCGGACTAGTCCGGCCCGGCACCAGGTGTCCCAAAGCCCTGGGGTGGGCGAGTCAACCTTGGCGTCACAAACAGGATTTCGTGCCTGGTCCCACCGGGTACTCTGCTCCTGAAGAAGCTGTGCTTAAAGACTGTTTTACTGTAAAAACTGCCACCGCCATTAGCCTCGCTGAGCGCAGGAAGAAGGGGGGCATGCCCGAAAAAGAGCGCGAAGAGAGCGCGCCATCAGAGCGAAGGTTCGTTAACCCCGCGCGACTCAGAAGAGATTTTGAAAAGGGAGCGGAGCCTGGTAAGGTCCACTAAGGGGGAAGGAAGATGTCCGACTCAGAGGGGGAACAGGTGGCTGCTATAGCCCAAGACACAGCAGCACCGGCCAATGTAATCCCAGTCGCCGTCGCCCCAGCTCCCGCTGCAGCGCCCATGATGCCGCTCACAATGCCTTACCTCCCGGGCGCGGACTGGCTGCCGCAGTACTCCGGGGAGTCACATACCCTGAGCGACTTCAGAGAAAGGCTGCACAGCTTGTTCATAGTGTATCCGCTGACTGAGAGCCAGAAAGTGAGCATAATAATAGGACAGTTAGCTGGCGCAGCCCAGCGTGAAGTAAAGTCCTGGCCTGACACAGATAAAGGGACGGTAACCCAGATACTGGCCAAGTTAAAGAGTACTTTTGACACCCGCAGTGCAGCAGAAATAAAAATGAAATTCTTTGGGTGCAAACAAAGGGCTAAAGACAGCATACGGGACTATGCCTTAAACTTGCAGGAGGCCCTGAAAGCAGTTAAACAGGTGGACCCAGAGAGTGTGCGTGGTGAAGATAAGCTACTGACAGAGCAGTTTATAGAAGGGCTCCTGTCAGATGCTCACAGGACACAGCTGCGTATCATGGTCCTGCAGAACCCTGCTCTGGACTTTGCAAAGTTTAAGGACCAGGCCATTCAGGTACTGAGAGACTCTACCCAAAATGAAACAGTACCCCTC
Source organism: Anomaloglossus baeobatrachus (assembly GCF_048569485.1). Classification (NCBI taxonomy): domain Eukaryota; kingdom Metazoa; phylum Chordata; class Amphibia; order Anura; family Aromobatidae; genus Anomaloglossus; species Anomaloglossus baeobatrachus. The sequence goes on along the minus strand of NC_134353.1, from coordinate 95,250,474 downwards.
CGGCCTCTTGCCATCACATACCCAGAGGAAGTGCCTGCAACCCGAGCCACTGCAGGGGCTGAGGCGCAGACCCTGGATAAGGATCCCGCTGCAGAGCTCAGACAACAGGTCCAAGAACTGACCAAGACAGTGGCTGCCCTCGCAAAAACAGTGCAGTCTCTACAAGTGACCCCATCGCCTGCAAGAATCGAGTTGGCCTCCAGTCCAGATGACGTCCCGTGGATGCGACAGAAGAGCAGAGGAGGATTCTGCCGACCCGAGGAAAAGACACAGACCGGTATGATTCAGCTGGACAACCGATCTGCCACCGCTGCAGCCAGGCGGGCCACTACGCAAGGCACTGTCCTTTAAACGGGCCGAACCTGGGGTCAGGAGCCAACCCCCAGGTGTAAGAAGTCCTGGCTCGACCTCCTGGCGCAACAAGTATGTGGGGGGATGACCGGTCCTTCCTGTTGTGCTGGACGGGATCCCTTTGTCTGCCCTACTGGATACAGGGTCCCAGGTAACAACCATACCTTATGTACTGTATAAAAGATACTGGGCTGATTTAAACATTGCGTGGGGCCCAGATGACGATTTAATGATTGTAACCAGTAATGGCCAGCCCGTGCCTCAAATTGGGTATAAAGAAGTAACCATTAAAGTGGGGCGGGTAGAATTGTCATCTCAGGGGATGATACAGTTAGGTCCAGAAATATTTGGACAGTGACACAATTTTCGCGAGTTGGGCTCTGCATGCCACCACATTGGATTTGAAATGAAACCTCTACAATAGAATTCAAGTGCAGATTGTAACGTTTAATTTGAAGGTTTGAACAAAAATATCTGATAGAAATTGTAGGAATTGTACACATTTCTTTACAAACACTCCACATTTTAGGAGGTCAAAAGTAATTGGACAAATAAACCAAACCCTTACAAAATATTTTTATTTTCAATATTTTGTTGCGAATCCTTTGGAGGCAATCACTGCCTTAAGTCTGGAACCCATGGACATCACCAAACGCTGGGTTTCCTCCTTCTTAATGCTTTGCCAGGCCTTTACAGCCGCAGCCTTCAGGTCTTGCTTGTTTGTGGGTCTTTCCGTCTTAAGTCTGGATTTGAGCAAGTGAAATGCATGCTCAATTGGGTTAAGATCTGGTGATTGACTTGGCCATTGCAGAATGTTCCACTTTTTTGCACTCATGAACTCCTGGGTAGCTTTGGCTGTATGCTTGGGGTTATTGTCCATCTGTACTATGAAGCGCCGTCCGATCAACTTTGCGGCATTTGGCTGAATCTGGGCTGAAAGTATATCCCGGCACACTTCAGAATTCATCCGGCTACTCTTGTCTGCTGTTATGTCATCAATAAACACAAGTGACCCAGTGCCATTGAAAGCCATGCATGCCCATGCCATCACGTTGCCTCCACCATGTTTTACAGAGGATGTGGTGTGCCTTGAATCATGCGCTGTTCCCTTTCTTCTCCAAACTTTTTTCTTCCCATCATTCTGGTACAGGTTGATCTTTGTCTCATCTGTCCATAGAATACTTTTCCAGAACTGAGCTGGCTTCATGAGGTGTTTTTCAGCAAATTTAACTCTGGCCTGTCTATTTTTGGAATTGATGAATGATTTGCATCTAGATGTGAACCCTTTGTATTTACTTTCATGGAGTCTTCTCTTTATTGTTGACTTAGAGACAGATACACCTACTTCACTGAGAGTGTTCTGGACTTCAGGTGATGTTGTGAACGGGTTCTTCTTCACCAAAGAAAGTATGCGGCGATCATCCACCACTGTTGTCATCCGTGGACGCCCAGGCCTTTTTGAGTTCCCAGGCTCACCAGTCAATTCCTTTTTTCTCAGAATGTACCCGACTGTTGATTTTGCAACTCCAAGCATGTCTGGTATCTCTCTGATGGATTTTTTCTTTTTTTTCAGCCTCAGGATGTTCTGCTTCACCTCAATTGAGAGTTCCTTAGACCGCATGTTGTCTGGTCACAGCAACAACTTCCAAATGCAAAACCACACACCTGTAATCAACCCCAGACCTTTTAACTACTTCATTGATTACAGGTTTACGAGGGAGACGCCTTCAGAGTTAATTGCAGCCCTTAAAGTCCCTTGTCCAATTACTTTTGGTCCCTTGAAAAAGAGGAGGCTATGCATTACAGAGCTATGATTCCTAAACCCTTTCTCCGATTTGGATGTGAAAACTCTCATATTGCAGCTGGGAGTGTGCACTTTCAGCCCATATTATATATATAACTGTATTTCTGAACATGTTTTTGTAAACAGCTAAAATAACAAAACTTGTGTCACTGTCCAAATATTTCTGGCCCTGACTGTAATTGTGGATATTGATCGCAAAGAGTCTAACCCACTGTTAACAATTGGTACAAATGTAATGGAAAATTGTCTTGCCGAGGTGATAATTTTTGTTGCAACAGGCATCCGAACATGCCAGCTCCGGGCAGCAGCATGCCCTACAGAGGGAGATCAAAGCCCTGATGAGGAGGCAGCAGGTAGAGCTTGCCGGAGGAGAAATTGGCAGTGTGAGGGTAAGTGACCCCCTCCCCATTGCAATACCCCCCAGAAGTGAAATGTTGATATGGTGTCGGGCAGCAATAGGCCTCAAGGGTCAGGATTACCATGCCTTGGTGGAACCTGTGTATTCAGACAGTAGGCCTGGAGTCCTGATAGCCAGGGGGGTAGCAGACGTCCGCAAGGGAAGAGTACCCGTCCGCATCCTGAATTGTGGGGAGGAGGAGGCCAAATTGCCCTGGTACGCCACGGTAGCTAAGCTGTACACTGTCAGAAATAATACCATAAGAACAATGGAACCCTTGATCCCGTCCAACTAGGCGGAAGACAATGGCTCCAAGGGACAGGTGGAGGACTGGTGCCAAAGATTACATGTGGGCACCGACGGCACCCCTTCACACCAAAAGCATGGAGTTTACCGGGTGGTGCAGGAATACGAGCGGGTCTTCAGCAAACACCCTCTAGACTTTGGGTAGGTAAAAGGGGTTAAACATCAAATCCCCACTGGTGACCATCATCCCGTTAAAGAGAGATATCGCCCTGTACCCCCAGCTCAATATCAGCGTGCCAAAGAGATGTTACGGGAAATGAAGGAGGCTGGAGTGATCAGAGATAGTTGTAGCCCCTGGGCAGCTCCACTAGTGCTCGTAAAGAAAAAAGATGGCACAATGAGAATGTGCGTTGATTACAGGCAAATTAACCGCATTACACATAAAGATGCTTATCCACTACCCAGAATAGAAGAGTCATTAGCAGCTTTAAAATCAGCTAACTATTTCTCCACCTTGGATCTCACCAGTGGGTATTGGCAGGTTCCCGTGGCAGAGGCGGACAAGGAGAAGACTGCATTCACAACACCAATGGGCCTCTGCGAGTTCAACTGTATGCCATTCGGGCTCTGCAACGCCCCAGGGACATTCCAAAGATTGATGGAGTGCTGCTTGAGCCATTAAAACTTTGAAACCGTGCTATTGTACCTAGATGACGTCATAGTCTACTCGAAGACCTATGAAGACCACTTGAGGCACTTGGCAGAAGTGTTTGAGTCCTTGTCCGAGTATGGCCTGAAGATAAAGCCATCCAAATGTCACCTCTTGAAGCCAAGGGTACAGTACCTGGGTTATGTAGTCAGCGCAGAAGGTGTGGCACCTGATCCAGATAAAGTCACAATAATCAAGGACTGGCCAAGACCCACCACGATAAAGGAGGTGCGGCAGTTCCTTGGGCTGGTGGGCTACTACCGAAGGTTCATTGATGGTTTCACAAAAATAGAAGCACCTCTACAAGATCTCCTGGTGGGACAGCCAAAGAAGGCTAAGAAGCAAAGTCCTCCATTCGAATGGCGCAGTCAAGTAGAAACATCCTTTGTCCGGTTGAAGATGGCTCTCACTGGAGAAGAAATTCTGGCCTATCCTGACTATGGCCAGCCATTTGTACTATACACAGATGCCAGCAACGTGGGATTGGGAGCAGTTCTGTCCCAGGTACAAGAAGGCAGAGAGAAAGTGATAGCCTACGCCAGTAGAAAGCTTCGTCCAACAGAAAGGAATCCAGAAAACTACAGTTCCTTTAAGCTGGAGTTCCTCGCCATTGTCTGGGCAGTGACTGAACGCTTCAAGCACTATCTGCCGTCGGCCAAGTTTACCATCTTCACAGACAACAATCCGTTGACCCACCTGGCAACAGCCAAGATAGGTGCGCTAGAACAGCGATGGATGGCTCAACTATCCAACTTTGACTTTACCATCAAGTACCGGGCTGGCCGAAAGAATAACAAAGCTGATGCGCTGTAGAGAATGCCTCACTTACCCGAGTCTGGAGAAGGCCTGAATGAACTCGAAGAGATAGAGTTACCGGCTTTCCATCACCAAGGTGTCTCCCAGTGTGAGCATGCTGTAAGAGGGAAGCGCTCGAGCCAGCACGAGGTCTTGGTTAACCCATTTCTCCACCATAAATAGGAAGAAACACAGAACAGTGACCCGGCCATCCGATTAGTCAAAGAAAATCTAGCACAAGCTGAAACCCATCTTGGTCCAGATGCTCCACAAGAAGCCCAACAGCTGTGGAAGGAGAGGGGATGACTGTTTCTCTACAAAGGCAAATTATGCAAGAGATATGTTAACTGGCGAACCAGTGAACTCGTCTGGCAAATAGTGGTCCCATAGAGGGATGCCCCTATGGTCCTAGTCGCTTACCACGATAAAGCAGGACACTTCAGGTGGAAGAAGTTCGAGGTCCTACTCCGTGATCGATTTTACTGGGTACACATGAGAAAGGCCATCGAGAAGTGGTGCCGAGACTGTGGTCCGTGTAACCTGAGGCGAAAAGATGATACTAGCCAGAGGTCTCCCCTGCAGCCAATCATCACGAAGCAGCCCCTTGAATTAGTGGTCATGGACCACGTGAAACTAACACCAAGCGGGTCAGGCTATGTCTACGCCCTTACCATAGTCGACCATTACTCTCGTTTCCTGGTAGTAGTGCCTGTGAAAGACCAAACAGCCAGAACAGTAGCTAGGGCATTTCAAGCATACTTTTGTTGACCTCACGGTTATCCTGAAAGAGTACTGACTGATCAAGGCCCTGCATTCGAGGCGAAAGTGTTCCAAGAATTCTGTAACATGTACGGCTGTAAGAAAATAAGAACAACACCGTACCACCCTCAAACCAATTGATTGTGCGAGAAGATGAACCATGTGGTTATTGATTTACTCAAGACTCTACCTCTAGAAGAAAGAAACCAATGGCCAGAAAAGTTGCCAGATCTAGTGGATTTGTACAATCATATACCAGTAAATTCCACCAACTGCAGCCCTGCTTACTTGATGCGAGCAAGACCTGGCAAGTTACATGTAGACTTTGAAATGGGAACTGTGTCACCTGAAGCGGTTCAACAGATAGAAGATTGGAATACAGAGCGGCAGCAACAATACCGCCAAGTTCAAGAATGTGTGGAAAAGAACCTGTCCCAAGCCAGAACAAGACAAGAAAAGAACTACAATCAAACAGCCCCAGCAACTCCCTTAGCACCTGGAGAACAGGTTCTCAAGAAAAAGCAGAGAATGCAGAAATTAGATGACCAATGGGAGAGCGAGCCCTACACAATTATTCCCTCAAATTTTGACAACAGCAAAGTGTGTCTAATAAGTAAAGATGGAGGCAAAACATATCAAGCAGTCTCCAGAGATCGTCTGAAAGTATGCCCTGAACGGTGTAAAATCCAAGAAGTAGTTCAAGAAAGTCCCCAACTTCATGAAAAAGAGGAAGATATGATACAAACAATACTCGGAAAATTCCCCAAAACATGGACCCAAATAAATAAGGTTATACCAGTATTGACATTCCTGCAAAAAGTCATACCAGAAGCAGAAGAAGTCCCAGATACACCTGAAGAATCAGTCCCAACACAAGATGCCACGCCAGCAGTGGAACAGGAGAATCAACCCCCTGCCAGTGGTGAACCTGTCGTATGCTTGGTGAATCTCAGACCCCGTAGGCAACAATCACGCATACCTATCAGGGTTATTAAGCCTACCAGCAACACTGAGGTAGCAGACACTCCAAGTAGTCAGGAACAAACACTAGTACTACACAGGTCCCAACGTAGCACCCGGGGACAACCCCCTCCAAAGTATAGAGAATAGAAAATAGAATACCAATCAGAGTGTAAATAGTTATTTAAGATGTCTTGCATAAAATGCTTTTTGTTTTAGGTGATAAAGTAAATGGACAATTGGGTCACTGGACTGTGGGTGACCAAAACTTTATTATTTATAGTTAGCACCCAGTGTGCTTCTCACCACCCCAGAAGAAAAGCCCGTCCGGCATGCATACAATGGGATCATCGATGCTCTGACGCACGACCAGAGCCTACGTTGGGGGTTTTATCGTGGCGGGTCCCCCATGGAGCAGTGTAATGGATACCCAGCAGGGAGCCACACTAGACTCATAGTAGTTATTCTTTAAGTTTGTAACGTTTAAGTAATGCACCTGCCATAAAGGGATGAAATGTTAACATGCTATACTTTGTTTTTGTTTCCTCAGTCCGGGAGTACTGGTTTTAACTAAGGGGGAGTGTGGCGCCCCAGGATCTGGTTGCCACAACAGCATTGCCCCTCCAAAGGGTTAATGCTGAGCCTGGAGGTAATTGGGGAAGTCTATTTGCCAGTAAGTAACAACATCCAACACTGTTCCTCTCTCAGGCCAGCAGAGGGAGCTCTAAACCTGGAGTTCCAGGGAGCACTTCCTTAAACCTGACCTGGGGAGGAGTTAGTTAGTCTGTTAGGGAAGTTCAAGGAGAGAGGAGCTAAGCAGAGAGTAGTGCGGTCTTGTGAGCTGGGGGTTGGAGCTAGGCTAGCTCAACCCAGAAAAACAGGAGCCGTAGCGAGGCAAAGAGAAGATCCTAGGGGAGAACTGTCACAACCTGTTCACCTCAGAGGAACATACTGAAAATTAGACATTGGAGTCTGTGGTTGCCAGGGTGTAAAACCCTTACCTGGTAGCTGAACCCGAAGGGAAGGAGGACTGTAGGTCTCCTGGCCCCCAGAACAATCTGAAGGTACAGCTGCATCACCAGGGCCCGGTGTGGACCCCAGCAGGGAAGCTTCAGAGAGGGCCTGTGCAGCCTATCCTAGGAGAAAGGGACGAACCACCAGTCCCCGCAGCAAAAGGGTTATTGCTAAACCCAAAGTGCAGGGTCCTGTAGAAGCAAAGGAAGAACAGGGAGTAGGCCTCAATGCTCGACTGGCCAAGGGGATCACCCCAGTTACTTCCAGGCTGGCCGGATCCACTTCACCACCTGTGACGGTCTCCCAGGACTGAATTGTTGCACAGAAAAAAGAAGGTAAAGAGACAGTTGTTTGTGTCGGTTCTTTTCACTGTCCTGATTAGCCCTGCACCCTTTCCAAGCACTAACGGTTGCCCCGGGGTACCGCTCCACCTGTGGGGAGCAGAACCATCCCAGCTGCTAGTCCATCAGCCCCGGAGGTCCCATCCATCAGCGGCGGCTCCATAGCCGCATTCCACAGGTGGCGTCACGAATAACCTACAAACTCTATTATTGATTACCATCTCCACCACTGCCATATTAGTTAGGGTCACGGAGTCGGGTTAGGGTCACGGAGAAACAGCTATTACCTGTGTACAGGAGCAGTATATGGATACAGCTCCCTGAATGTATCCAGGTAACCCTAAAAGGAATACTCTTTCTGGACAACAAGACCCCAAAAGGAGGGAAGAGAAAGAAAGAAAGAGGGGGCCAGAAGGAAGAGGTGGAGGTAGAATATCACACATATAAAGAAGAAAGTCTGCCTTAGGTATGTCCTCTCTCTTGTTCTCTTTTCCCCCTTTGGGGTCTTGTTGTCAAGACTGAGTATGCATTCAGTGGCCTATAGACATTATCAATCCTCTATACTTACATACCAGCAGTTTTGAATTTCTTCTATTTGGGTCTCTTTATCATATATATTATTAATAATAATAATAATATAGTAAAACGTTTTATTTCTATAGCGCCAACATATTCCGCAGCGCTTTACAATTCAGAGGGGACATATACAGACAATATGAGACAACACAAAATAACAAAATTAGGATACAAGGAGGAGTGAGGGCCCTGCTCATAAGCTTACAGTCTTTGAGATATGGATATATTCATCCAAACTTTGTGGGGATTTTTTTTAAAGTTAAGTTTTATAATTGGGTTGTCATATTTGCCACTTTGGATTTACAGACATGAGATGATATAGACACTGGACTGATAAAACCCTGACCCCGGCACCAGGACTATATCACATGTTATACAGTATGTATAAAGAGGGCAAACCATATCATGTATTTTGTGGTGCCCTGCAGCCCGGCCACGTCTATCAGTGCAGTGCACCATACTGTCCAGTCATGTGTGCAGTCACGTTGAGGCACCATGAGATTTATGGCAGCTGCTTTGAAGTCTCATACAGATCGCTTGATGCTTGGGCAACTTGCACCAACAGTGACATCAATCTGTTTAAAAGTTCAAGCAGCCACCATAAATCTACATAAATGGGGATCCAGACACAACAGAACAATCCATCTAGGGCTCATCAAGAAGAGTACAGGGTCCTGACACCTCCTCAGTGGACAGTGTAGAAACATCTGGCCATGGGTGTATGTACCAGCCTGAGCTCTCACTTACTGCACCTACTCATCTTCTGCTCCTCTCTGGTGGGTAAAAGCAGTGGCAAGTACAGTACAGCATGACGTCTCCACAACGCAGACAGTGTGCAGTACAGGTGGGTGTGTAATATGCAGAGGCAGCTGTCTACAGCCAGTGCTGGCACCCAGTGGCCCCACTCAACCACATAGGTAGTGGCCCCTGAGCCTAGCTGCTCCTGATTGCAAGGCAGGGACCTAACGGGTCTCTGTGCTGCAATGCATTTCTGTTGGATGTGCGCCCTTGGACACACATCCAGCTTAAACGCACACTAGGGTTGGCGGGCCCCTGTACCCTTGGGCCCAGTCACAGTTGCATTGTCTATGACCGCGATCATTATATCCTTGACTATGTGTACAATTAATAGGAAAATTTAGTATTTTGACCATATTATCATATTTCTATCTATGTACAAGCTGTATAAACTTGGATGATAATTTGATAATTAGTGATGGGCAGCACAGTGGCTCAGTGGTTAGCAGTGTAGTCTTGCAGCGCTGGGGTCTGACTCCTGGGTTCAAATCCCACCAAGGACACTATCTGCAAGGAGTTTGTATGTTCTCCCCGTGTTTGCGTGGGTTTCCTCTGCGTTCTCCACTTTCCTCCCACACTCCAAAAACATACTGATAGGGACTTTAGATTGTGAGCCCCAATGGGACAGTGTTGCCAATGTATGTAAAGTGCTGTGGAATTAATGGCTCTATATAAATGAATAAAATTATTATGATGGGTGAATACTAAGATGTTCGAATTATTCGTCTCAAATATTTTGTACTATTCATGTATTTGTCAGAAATAACCAATTAAATACAAGTCAATGGGAAACTCAAAGAATTTTCCAGCAAAGCGTCCCAGGATATCTGGAGGGGCTGTAAAAATTATATATATATACTGTACATATACTGTATTTGTTTTTTAATTGTCTGAAATCTATTTTGTACATATTGGGCTGTTTGGTTGTTATTCTCACTTTACCAGATGACAATTAAAGATTACAATTAAAAATTACAATTAAGATGAGAAAATTTAAATTTTTTTTATTTAATAATTTTATTCATTTATATAGCGCTATTAATCCCACAGCACTTTACATACATTGGCAACACTGTCCCTAATTGGAATTGGGGCTTACAAGCTAGAGTCCCTATCTGTATGTCTTTGAAGTGTGGGAGGAAACTGGAGAACCTGGAGGAAACCCACACAAACACAGGGAGAACATACAAACTCCTTGCAGATATTGTCCTTGGTGGGATTTGAACCCAGGACCTCAGCGCTGCAAGACTACATTCAGAACAGCCCACTGTTTTCTTCTTAGCCATTCTTGGGTGTTTTTAGCTGTGTGTTTTGGGTCATTATCCTGTTGCAAGACCCATGACCTGCGACTGAGACCAAGTTTTCTGACACTGGGCAGCACATTTCTCTCTACAATCCCTTGATAGTCTTGAGATTTCATTGTACCCTGCATTGATTCAAGACACCCTATGCCAGATGCAGCAAAGCAGCCCCAGAACATAACAGAGCCTCCTCCATGTTTCACAGTAGGGACAGTGTTCTTTTCTTGATATGCTTCATCTTTCCGTCTGTGAACATAGAGCTGATGTGCCTTGCCAAAAAGTTCCATTTTTGTCTCATCTGTCCATAGGACATTCTCCTAGAAGCTTTGTGGCTTGTCAACATGTAGCTTGGCAAATTCCAGTCTGGCTTTTTTATGATTTTTTTTTTTCAACAATGGTGTCCTCCTTGGTCATCTCCTATAAAGTCCACTTTGGCTCAAACAACGTCAGATGGTGCGATCTGATACTGATGTTCCTTGAGCTTGAAGTTTACCTTTAATCTCTTTAGAAGTTTTTCTGGGCTCTTTTGTTACTATTCGTATTATCCGTCTCTTTGATTTGTCATCCATTTTCCTCCTGCGGCCACATCCAGGGAGGTTGGCTACAGTCCTATGGATCTTAAATTTCTGAATAATATGTGTAACTGTAGTCACAGGAACATCAAGCTGCTTGAAAATGGTCTTTTAACCTTTACCTTTAACATGCTTGTCTATAATTTTCTTTCTAATCTCCTGAGACAATTCTTTTCTTCGCTTCTACTAGTCCATATTGTGTGTGGTACACACCATATCACCGAACAGTACAGTGAGTATCTGTAGCCCTATATACAGGTCCACTGACTGATTACAAGATTGTAGACACCTGTGATGCTAATTATTGAACACACCTTGATTTAACCCCTTCAGCCCCAGAGCGTTTTCCGTTTTTGTTTTATTGCTCCCCTTCTTCCGAGAGCCGTAGGTTTTTTTATTTTTCTGTCAATCTTGCCATATGAGGGTTTGTTTTTTGTGGGACGAGTTTTACTTTTAAATAAAATCATAAGTTTTCCCATATAGTGTACTGGAAAACAGCAAAAAAATTCCAAGTGTGGAAAAACTGCAAAAAAGGTGTGATGGCACAATAGTTTTTGGGATGTTTTAGTCACGGTGTTCACTATATGGTAAAACTGATGTGTTGCTGTGATGCCTGAGGTTGGTGTGAGTTTGTAGACACCAAACATGTATAGGTTTACTTGTATCTAAGGGGTTAAAAAAAAATCACAAGTTTGTCCAATAAAAGAGGCGTTCGTTTTTCGCCATTTTCCGAAACCCGTAGCGTTCTCATTTTTTGGGATCTATGGCTCAGTGACAGCTTATTTTTTGCGTCTTGAGCTGATATTTTTAATGGTACCATTTTTGCGCAGATGCTATTTTTGATCGCCTGTTATTGCATTTTGCGTAAAACTTGCGGCAACCAAAAAACTTAATTTTGGCGTTTGGAATTTTTTTGCCGCTACGCCATTTACCAATCAGATTAATTGATTTTATATTTTGATAGATCGGGTGTTTCTGAACTCTGCTATACCAAATATGTGTGTATGTTTTATTTTTTTAACCCTTTAATATTCAATGGGGTGAAAGGGGGGGTGATGTGAACTTTTAGGGTTTTTTTAAACTTTTTTTTTACTTTTTTTTATTTTTATTTTACTAGTCCCCGTAGGGGGCTATAGCGATCAACAATGCGATCGCTCTGCCCTATCTGCTGATCACAGCTACACAGCTGAAAACAGCAGATATGATCACATCCTGATTCACTCAGCTCTGGGCCGAGTGAATCCGAAAAAGACTCAGGATAGCTACAGGCATCATCAAATGACCCTGTGCTACCATGGCAACCACTGAAAGTCACGTGATCATGCACCTGACTTCCGGTGGGGGCGGCGGTAAGTAAAAATAATGGCCGCGTGCATATACATCTCGCTGCCAGACTTTGGTAGCCAGATGCAAGGGGTTAAATGTTTTGGGTGGAATGCGATTCCACTCGTAACATGCAGCTGTTGAAAACAGCTGATATGTGCGCGGATAGCCACGACCTGCCGACGGCAGGGGGCGGAGCTTAACCTCACACGATCCATGATGGATAGATCCGTCATTGGTCGTGAAGGGGTTAACATGTCCCTTTTGTCACATTATTTTTAGGGATACCATCATTTCTGTCCTGGCCTGTTTCACAAGTTTTATTTTTTTAAAAAATTCTGTGGAAACATGGTTGAAAAGCAATATCTGACTTTCATTTGTTCATTTTCATAGATTATTTTGATTTATTATTACTTTTGTCAGATTCAAGTTATTTCTGTGACCATTGTGGGTTTTTCATTGGAGTACCAAAAATTTTGGCCATGTGTGTATGTAAAGCGCTGTGGAATATATTAGCGCTATATAATAAAGTTATTTATGGGGGAGCATTATTTAGACATTGCAAGGTGATATTATTTGGATACTATATGGCTAAATTTACCTTGGAAGAGAATGACAGAATTGTGTGAGCAACATGTGACAGTGTTATTAGCTCATTATATGATATTATTTTTAAACTATATGGAAGTATTATTTAGGCATCCTATGGTAGTATTATTTTATATATGCAGCTTTTCACATACTATGAAAGATTCCAATGGTTATATGTGAAACGTTGTGATGTACTATAAGAATTTATTGTATATGTAGTCTCAGACTGTGTACTCCCTCAGTCGTCCATGTGCCTCCTCCTCCTCCTGGACCTTTGCATGCTGCACAAGTTCCCCCGGAATGCACTTAGAGCGCACATATGCATGCATTGTCCTGTTCTTAAAGGGCCAGTGCACCATTTCCCGGAAGCGCATTCCATCTTATGGTTGAGAGGCACTATGCACTTAAGTTATCCTCCCCTTAGTAAGTCAGTTTACCCATCTGCTAGCTGGTTTGTCAGGACCTGTGGTCCTGTCCTATATCTATTCCTGTGCCCGCCTTACCATACCTGTCCAGTGTTGTGCTCATCGTACCTATCTGCTCCAGCCATGCTGTATGCCTCAGCTATACCAGCTGCAACTGTCACGGGCGGAGGAGGGGACGCTGCGCTCTCCCACTGCTCGGGTCCGGCCACTGCTGCTGCGGCTGCCGCTGCTTGGTGGTGGCTCGAGCGGTGGGCCGGATCCTGGGGACTCGAGCGGCATTCCTCGCCCATGAGTGAAAAAGGGATTGATTGTGGGGATTTATTGTCCGTGACGCCACCCACGGTTGTGGTGATAATGGTGACACCACCGCTGCTCTGGACGGGGATCCCGGGAGCGGTGACAGGGAGCAGCTTTGTTGTTAGTTCTTCCCTCCGTGGGTAGGGGGTTGGTTGTCCCGGGGCCCGGTGATGGGGTAGGGATGGATGGCAGGCGGGTTACGGGGCCTGGTGAGGTGCAGGGTCGCGGGGGCAGCGCTGTGCCGCACGACACGGTGGTACTCACTCAGCCCAATGATGAAGACACAGTTCTCGGTAAAACACTCGGCTGGATGGACGGGTCCCACAGACGGCTGCGGTGTTGTTTCTCCCGGCAGGTTGATGGTGACTGCCTTTCCCTGCACCTATGTACGGTAGATGGTTCCGATGGGTTCCCACCGGTAACCCGCTCCCCAGCTTGGATGTGGGCTAGAGGAGCCCCTTCTTGCCCGCAGGCTCTGGCCCTGAGAAACGGTTGCCTTGGCGGTGGCGGTGTCTCCCTCTGTTGGTTGGACTGTTGCCTTCTGTTGGGACTTGGCTGTTTGGAAACCCAGGAGGTCCCCTTCACTAATGGATTCGGCAAATTCACGGCGACTCCTAGCCTTGCCGGGGTCCGTAAGCCCCTGCCAGATGGTGCTGGCTTCTCTTTGCGTACCGGTCCGGTACCGCCGGGCCACTGCCCGTCCATGGTCTTTACGGTAAGCTCTGATAGGCCACTCTTGCAGACGGTCACAACCGTCTGCCAACCTTGCTGATCCGTCCGGGCCACACACCCGGACCAACTTCAGTCTGCTCCTTTACTACTTTCCTCCTTCCACTTTCACTCTCCAAACTAAACTGAGCTCTTTTCCCGCCTCCAGGACTGTGAACTCCTTGGTGGGCGGGACCAACCGCCTGGCCCACCCCCTGGTGGGAACATCAGCCCCTGGAGGAAGGCAACAAGGGTTTTGTGTCTGACTTCGGTGTGCATGACCGGGAGTGTGGGGTGTGTAGGTGTTGTGCTCTGTGGCCCCTGGCTTGTCCAGGGCGCCACACAACCACCAGCATTAGAAACTGTACTTGCCTGCATCTGTGTCCATCACTGCATTCTCTGCCCTGGAGGTTAGCTGCTACAGTCCCGGACACTGCTTTGGGAGAAGTACCTGGTGTCCACCTTGGTGGTCACTTAGTTAAGCCCCTAACACATGAGGGTAAGCACGGGTACCCCCTGTGGTCTAGTGGGTCCACTCCTACTACTGCTCACCTCAACACTGGCGAGCATTACAGTATGTATTACAAGTCACATACGATGGATGATGCATGCTACATTTTCACCGGATAGTAAAGAGGGCTAGCTAGGCACCGGAATAGCCTGGAGCTGACTCATGAAAGAGTGTTATAAAGTGGATATACGAGTCATCAAGCTGCCAGAAAGCGTTGACTCTAGTCTAGGTGTGTGGTGCTAGCTTCTCATTGTTTACAGCACATTACAAACATGACGTCCTTTTTAGCGGACGTTCAAAATATTACATCTTTATTCCAATAAATTGAATATGGCAATACTAAAATACTTTGCATCAATGTGAAGAGTACAGCAAATGAAGGTACAGCCCAGCCGGTGATGCAGCCGCTTTAAACAGCAGATCAGAGGGGTGGCCAATATTAAGATATGTATGCTATAATATTAATGGCCTATACTAGGGATAGAAGAATGATTATTATATGATACGCATTGGTAGCACAAAAAAAATTAACAGTTCTGCGCAATCCACATTTACAAAAAAAAATGTAGTGACGTTTTTAATTTTTTATATGCTTGTCAACCATGACCTAATAGGTTTTCTATCACTTATACCAGAAACTGATGTAAATTTAGCAGAGATCTTTGCTAGTCTATACCTGGCATAGATACCAGTCTGTTGGGCCCTAAAATCCCAAAGACACACCAAATTTTTATTCTATAGGGTGCTTTACACGCTGCAACATCGCTAGTAATAACTAGCAATGTCACGAGCGATAGCACCAACCCCCGTCGTTCATGCGACATGTCGTGATCGCTGCCGTAGCAAACATTATTGCTACGGCAGCATCACATGCACATACCTGTTCAGTGACGTCGCTGTGACCGCCGAACAATCCCTCCTTCAAGGGGGAGGTGCGTTCGGCGTCACAGCGACGTCACCAAATGGCCGCCCAATAGAAGAGGAGGGGCGGAGATGAGCGGCCAGAACATCCCGCCCACCTCCTTCCTTCCTCCTTTCCGGTGGACGCAGGTAGGATGATGTTCGTCGTTCCTGCGGTGTCACACACAGCGATGTGTGATGCCGCAGGAACGACGAACAACCTACGGAATGAAACACCAACGACATTATGATTAGGAGCGACGTGTCAACGATCAATGATTTTTGACGTTTTTGCGATCGTTGATTGTCGCTCCTAGCTGTCACACACTGTGATGTCGCTAATGACACTGGATGTGCGTCACAAACACCGTGACCCCGACGATATATTGTTAGCGATGTCGAAGCATGTAAAGCACCCTTTAGTCTCAATTTTTGAGGGGGATACTCCAACCTATTGGGGTAGAACAGCAGATGAAATCTAGCATGGACTGATGATGAGGGTGCAGCATAATGGTTCAGTTGGAACTATAAAGTATGTAGGGATGGGATGGAAACTGGAAGAAGTAGAGCAGTAGTGAACAAGTTGAATAGATCAGGAGCCTACTGAAGCATTATTTCAGAGTCCAGTAATGTAGCAGGGTTGAGTAGGTGGAAGATGTTCTGTATCTGTCTTCGAAAGTTGAGTTGTCAAGTATCACTGTAGCGTTGTAGCAGAGTCCAGTGACGTAGCAAAGCTGAGTATTTCATGATGTTCAAAAATAGAAGATTGGAGTATTAATGGCCTGAAGAATTTGTGTGAGATTGCCAATTGTATAAATTCTCAGACCTCATCTTGCCTCTTAAGCCAGTCAAATTGACTTAGGTGACTGATGTCACAGTACCGTGTCAGGTTGCCATTGCCACCTGAGGCGAAGAGGAGCAGAGAGAGTTGTGGCTGCAGAGGAAGGAATTGTAACAAATTTTGCACTTATAGCAACAATTCAAAAATGAAAACTCTGACCACTTCATAGGTATGCCTGTGTAAACCCTCAGTCAGCTTCCTTAGAGATCCAAGCAGGATGGTGGTAGCCAGCCACTTAGTGAAACAATAGCATAAAGTAGAAGAAGTCCGCTGGAAATCCGTCAGGTAGAGTAAAAATTAACTTTTAATTCTTCCAAAATAAAATTTCATAACACTGGCATTTTACATACTGGATAATTAGATGTTCAGACATGGAAAAAAACAATGCGTTTCGGCGGCCATGCCTTCCTCCGGTATGCCAACTGTGCTGATTTTTTAGAAACATTGTTGCATCCCAGACCTTGAGGTGCGGGGTTTACAAAAGGTTTGGCCACAAATGTCGCGATCTGTAGATAATTTGGGTGGAATTGGGGACAGAACTAAAACATCCCTAAGTTATAGGAGTGTCAGTAATTATGCTGTAGCTAGTTTTTCTAACTCTGGTATGTAGAACGTGAGTCTTGGTAAATTCCACCATTATTTTTCTGCCAAAAAAAAAGTATGATACACACGTAGCGGAGGTGAGTTTTCTTTTTGTGAATTTTACACACTATTGTGTATGTATATTGGCTTTTGTCTTTTGTGCTTTCATGTATGTATATTTCAGTATTTCTTTTAGTGCCTGTCAGACTTTTTAATTGCAGGAAGGATTCCTTTATTCTGCAGCCATTCTCCGGCCTCCCCGCACTACAATGAGAGTATCAGATAACATAACACAAGTTAAGAGAGCAGCGCATAAGCTTTCAGAAGAATAGGGATATATGGGGACAAGAAGAATGCGGCAGAATATGGTAATAATTATAGGAACAATGGCTCCTGAAGCCGAATAAGAGTGAAAAGTGTGTCTGAGAAGTGGTGACCTCGTTTCTTGCCACTTACTGTGAATTTAAGCTGCGAGTGAGAACTAGTCTGGGCATGTGGTACAGCACTTACTGCAAGCGCTGCCAAGGAACAAGATTTGTGTTTCTAAGGAGATTCAACAAAAGGAAGCTGTCACCGAGCAGAAGTGTTCATGTTTGGGAGCTAGACGTAGAAGAATGGAGGCAGATATGTTTAGTCGTATTATACCTTGGTTACAATGCCGCTGCCATTCAGTGCGTTTAAAGCAAACATAGCAAACAAACATGGGTCAGTTTCTTCACCTCCACCGGTGCCGCTGAGAATCTTAGAAGTCAGTCTGGCTTTCCTGTAAGCGGTAACCTCCTCGGAGCATGTGACTCTGGATTGGTGGTGAATGATCTTTTGTGGCATTTCTTCAGCAATTTTGTAACATAAAACGGGCATCGAGAATAAATAAAAGTATGAGACAAAGTTTGAGTGACCGTGACAGATTAATAATATTGAGTAATACTGAGTAATATTCATCTTTATTTTTATACTAGCTGTAGTACCCGTGATGCCCGGGATAGTAACTGTCTCTTTGTCTCTCTCCCAGTCTCTGTCTATCTCCCTGTCTCTGTCTCTTTCCCTGTCTGTCTCTTTCCCTGTCTGTCTCTTTTCCTGTCTCTGCCTGTCTCTTTCCCTGTCTCTTTGTTTGTCTCTCTGTCTCTGTCTATCTCTTTCCCTGGCTATCTCTGTGATTGTCTCTGTGACTGTCTCTTTGTCTGTCTGTGACTGTCTCTGTGTCTGTCTGTGTCTGTCTGTCTGTTTCCATGGCTGCATTGTAACAAGCCAACATTCCATTTAGGGGCGTGGCTGCACATTCTTCTGAAATTCTGGCTGCACTGTGGCTCCCAGTTCCTTTGTCTTTAATGGAGGCAGGTTTTTTGGCGAATAACTGTAAAGCGTGAGGTTAAAATTTCCTCTCAAAACATTGTCTACGACGTTCCCTGAGTCAGGCCGCCTTCACACGTCCGTGAAACACGTTCGTGTTTGGTCTATTTCCGTATGTACTGGAGACACGGACACACGTACTCCAATGTTATTCAATGTTTGGAGTTACACGTGCGTTTTTCCATTAGATCCGTGTCTCCATGTGCGTGTTACGTATGTGTATCCGTATTGCATGGATGCATGTCCGTTTTCTGCACGGAACACGCACACACGCACCCAATGAAAGCCTATGGGTCCGTGAGCACACATACGTGACACGGATGCATCTCCGTATGGTCCGTGTACGTTGTGTGCTTTTTTGAAGCGATGTCGGTCATTCTTTTTTTTTCTGTGTATGTCAGTCAATCTCCCTCAGTCCGTCAGTCGGTCTCTCTCTGTGTCTGTCGGTCGGTCTCTCTCTCGTCTGTGCCGCTCTCAGTCTGTCGGTCAGTCTCCACCCTCTCTCATACTCACCGTTCCCCGATCACCGGCGCGGCGCTGAACAGCTGTTAAAAAAACTCCGGCGGCTTTTACTATTTTGAAAAAGCCGGCCACTCGTTAATCAATCTCGTATTCCCTGCTTTCCCCGCCCACCGGCATCTATGATTGGTTACAGTGAGACACGCCCCGACGCTGAGTGACAGCTGTCTCACTGCAACCAATCACAGCCGCCGGTGGGCGAGTCTATATCGAGCAGTAAAAAAAAATAAATAAATAATTAATAAAAAATGACGTGCGGTTTCCCCCAATTTTGATACCAGCCAGGGTAAAGCCAAACGGCTGAAGGCTGGTATTTTCAGCATGGACACTTTGATCTGCCATCACAATTTGGCCGTTAGCAGTATTTTTTTTACTCTTACCCTTTTTTCTCACTTTTACATCAACTTTAGCAACCTGTCTAATACATCCCACCCTAATAATTTCCATTGTCACAAGATAACCCATGGTACTCACTTCACCTGAACATTTTATGTAATTTACGACGGTAGAAAGTAACAATTCACCATTCAATAAGGAAGAGGACAGTGTAGATAAAACTAAACATAATATCAATGACAATATTTTGTCTGGCAGAGTCCCACTATAGATGTGATTTCAGCAGATTGATTTGGCAGATTAGATAATCTGACAAGGAATTTTTTTTTTGAAGCTTTGTACTTCATAATCTTTTTTACTCCTGAAGCGATGCTTTATATTTTAATACTTAATAAAGAACAAAGTTGAAGCTGCAATAACTTGCTAAAGTTGAAAAGATTTAGAACATATCTGAAATCCCATATATTTAATAATATGTGTAATATGAGGAACGCCCGTTTCACACGGCTCTAATGAGGTTGCAATTTAGCACCGTCGTGGCCTCAAGGGCAGGACCCTAAACTAATAGATTGTACTGAACTGAAATGACTATAAAATCACTTGATCATCTGTGTTTTGTTAATGGAAACCGCAAGGGTTATGTCTAAATTGTGGACATTAAGATGTGGCCATATTTTAGATGTGTGAAATCAGCATTACTGTGCAAAATGCCAATATCAGCCTTCAAACCAAAACTATTCAATCTCTGAAAAATGACAAAAGAGGAATCTGTCACGCACGGACTTGGGGAAGGTCCGGTGTATGGGGAGACACACAACAGACAGGGGTTTCATCACAACAATCAAGTGGTACATTGGTGATACAATGGTGAGCCCTGGTGCTAGGGAGAAGGATGATGGGGACACCTCCTGCACTCACCTGCAGCTGCACTCCTAGACAGATCCCGTAACAACCCTGGCTAGTGAGCTGGCAGGTGAGGATCGCTAGTCCCACCACTGCATTAATACAACAAGAAGGGAAGGTACGACAGACAGGGGAAACAACATAGGATAAAGCCCAACTTCATGTCTGCAGTGAGACACAAGGACTGTAACCTACACCGTTTCACAGAGCAAAAGCTCCAGCAGCCCCTTCCACCTCTAGGCCTAGCTTCAGAATGAATCAGAATAACCGACACCCTCTACTGGGAGATGTGACCATAAATAGGGGGAGGGAGTTGTCACCAACTGGAAGCACCTGAGGCAAGAAGTCAGAAGTTGCTGGAAAGTAAAACTGACATTAACCCTTTCAGCATCAAAGGAAAGGGACTTACGTTTAATGTGCGGAGTCACAGAGGGCAAAGAGAGACCAAGATCCTGTCACAAGTCTCTAAATACAGAGAGACGGCCATGATAGCAAAACTATGATGATCCATTATTCCTTCACTGCTACACCATTTTTGGTCCAAGTAGATGAGGTACATGGGATTGTGGGGCAACAATATTGTCGGCGAATGATTACCACCCACATTTTCTAAGATTATTGAATTTTACACTAGTCAAAATAAGAAGGAGGTTACCCCTTCTAACAAATTTATCATATTTTGATCCCTGACATTTCTGGATTTGGTCTTAAATTTTTCCTATCAACCTTTCTCATCAATGTTTCAATTGGAAGCAAGCAAAAGCATTACGAAAAGTATGGAATGGATACTAGTCCGAATTTCAACTGCATAATTTATCCAGAACCCTGAGGGCCAGCAGCATTCTCAGGTGGCTAGTGTAGTGTTTTTCATCTCCAATCCAAGTTTTATCTAACTTCCAATGAGTTCCAAGACTTCTTTGGACTTATACACCATAATACGGCTCTCAGAGTCACTGTATAAGTCCATAAGTCCTCTGGAAGAGCTAACATGAATCTAGCAGAAAGCAATAGTAGGAAGTGGTCATTTCCATTACAACTAGGATTAATATTTTTACAACAAACACAATTATCATGTACGGTAATTTCCAGCATGCTCCTCAAATTTCACTAAACTCACACTTTCCTACAAGATAGGTCAGCAGATTTCGATCAATACTTCTTTAAAGTCCATTTCCTGCAAATTCAATGGGATGAACAGTTGTTAATAAAATAGTCTCAGGGGTACTTTGCACGTTGCGACATCGCTAGCATTGGCTAGCAATGCCGAGCGTGATAGTACCCGCCCCCATCGCACATGCGATATCTTGTGATAGCTGCCGTAGTGAACATTATTGCTACAGCAGCTTCACACGCACTTATCTGCCCTGCGACGTCGCTCTGGCCGGCGACCCGCCTCCTTCCTAAGAGGGCAGGTCGTGCGGCGCCACAGCGACGTCACACGGCAGGCGGCCAATAGAAACAGAGAGGCGAAGATGAGCGGGACGTAAACATCCCGCCCACCTCCTTCCTTTCGCATTGCCGGTGGAGGCAGGTAAGGAGATGTTCCTCGCTCCTGCGGCTTCATACACAGCGATGTGTGCTGCCGCAGGAACGAGGAACAACATCGTATCTCCTATTGGTGCGACATTATGAAAATGACCGACGCTACACAGATCACTGATTTTCGACGCTTTTGCGATCGTTTATTGGCGCATCTAGGCTTTACACGTTGCAATGTCGTTACCGGCGCCGGATGTGCGTCACTTTCGATTTGACCCCGACGATATCGCAGTAGCGATGTCACATGGTGCAAAGTACCCCTTAGGATAGGAAATGCTTTACTGATCATTGGGAGTTGAACAACTTAGACTTCAGTGCAGAGGTTCTATTTAGAGAGGAGGTAGCACACGTGCACCACCAATCATTGTCTACTGGAGTGCAGGAGAAAGTGGAGTACATCTCTCAGCTCTCTTTGGCAGACTAATATAAAATGAATGGACCAAGAGGGGTACTAGTGTATTGTTGGACACATATTCCATGGAAACCTACTGACAACGATTTTTCAGGCCACATAAAAGATGTGATTAGGCGAAGAACAAGTATTTTGTTTATTTATTGGCTGATTGCTGTCATTTTACACGGGATTGGCCCAGGGGTGGAAATATCATTGGTGCTGCCTTTGCAGCTGCACAGGGGCCCCACAGATAAAGGAGCCCATTTCTATCTACAAAAAAGGTAGAATTGTGCATTTTGATGAGTTGTTGGATTGAAATTGTTTTTGCACTGGGGCCTTATTCTGTCTGTGTCCATCAGTAGATTGGCCACTGTAAATATGACAGTAGATAAATGGAAGTGAGCGAACCAAAAAAGTAAAGTTCAGTGTTCATACTGAACACAGACTTGACCAAAAAAATTGTGATCGAGTTCGGAGTTCGGGTGCTTTACATATGCTACCACTTTGTATGCTTACCCAGTGCAAGCCAATTGCAGTTGTTGAATGGCTTTCACTAGGGGTAACAAGAGCATTATAGGATATAGTGTGTACTCCAAACAAAAATTTGGAGTGATCTGTTTATGGCTGGCTGTAAGTGGGCAGAGACATGAACTGATCAATCAGTGACTTCCATCCCGCCAAACCAAACTTCAACAGGTCGCCTCATCTCTACCAATAAAGAAACAAAATGCTCGTTCTTCACCTAATCGAGAATCAAGAATATTCATTAGATTATTTTCCTCTTAAAAGGCCTTCAGTCAATTATAAAACAAAAAATGATGTTGCTTCCATCAGAAAGAGATCAGTAATGAAGACTACACATAAGGTTATGTGATCACAGTCATGAAGTCAATAATAGTCTTGGATCAAAACCAACAAAAAATAGAGATACTGAGATATATTACTAGGAAGATCTGATAACGAAAAAAAACTCTAAAACTAATTCTTTATTAATTTAATTAAAATACATAAAAGTACCGAACCATGTAAACATGTAGGACATGGACAAACTAGGCCAACTCAAGTAGTGTTAGTGCAAGTGAATCGGCATAGCAGAGAGTGTTCAAAAGCTAAGTACACTTCTTGGCTTTGACCTAACAAATTGATACAGTTATGACTAGTATTGAGCGAGTAGTTAACTATTCTTACTCTCTATCCTGTTAGCGAGTACTGTACGCTACTTGCATATTCATTACGAGTAGCGGGCGTAATGTAAGTCAATAGGAAATACTTGCTAAGTAGAGAGTAACCCAAAAGCCGTACTATTCGCTACTAGAAAAACAGAGGATTTCTATTTGAAACTCGCACGAAAAGTACGGCTTCGGGTTACTCTCTACTTAGTTAGTATTTCACATTGACTTACATTGCGCCCGCTACTCGTAACGAATATGCGAGTAGCAGACAGTACACGCTAGCAGCATAGCGAGTACGAATAGTCAACTACTCGCTTAACAGTAGTTATGAGCTAAAAGACAAAATTCATGCCAGTGTTGCTGTTGCGGCATGTTGTAGTTGGACACTTCTGATTCATAAAGAGGCACATTAAGAGCATGTGACAAGTGGTGTGTGCCTCTGTTCACCTTGCCACAAATCTTACAGAGGACTGGAGTAACACATCTTGTTTAAGGAAAACCACAACAAGTCACATCAAGTCCCAACCGGGCTCCTATCCTCCCGAGCTTTATCCATTTTGGCAGAGCTGGAGAAACTGGTAAATGACAAAAATCACAAAATTGTTGCGCAACTCTGAATTGCAATTTTTCAAGGCAATTTACTCCAGAATTCTTGAAAAATTGCTTTGATAAATCGGGGCATAGGTTTACAAATATTTAGTGATTGTCCAGTTATCAGTTATTATATTATTTTGTCATAATTTTTCCTTTTTGCTATCACTGTAAGCTCTGGTTAATTATATTTATATTACTATGCATGCATTTTACATAGCCAGAACTTCACAGCAGGACCGAAACAAGACGTTGGTGGAGTATGTGGCCGTCTGGATTGCCATTGAGAAGCAAATAGTAATTTTACACTATAAAAGCTGGGAATTGATCCAGGGAACTAGTCTGATTCCCGTATGTTTGGTCGGGAAGGAATTTTTTCCTCTAATGTGGCACTTACTGTCTGCCCCATGGGGTTTTTTGCCTTCCTGTGGTTGAACATGTTAGGTTAGGTCATGGATTGAACTCGATAGTCCTAAAGGGGGCTTTACACGCTACAATATTGTTAATGAATTATCGTCGGGGTCACGGTGTTTGTGACGCACATCCGGCGTCATTAACGAGATCGCAGCAGGTGACACTTAAGAGCGATCTTAAACGATCGCAAAAGAGGGCAAAATCATTTGCCGCGGAGAGGTCGTCCTGAAACAAAAAAACGTTCTCTGCTTATTAGCGATGTTGTTTGTCGTTCCTGCGTCAGCACACTTTGCTGTGTGTGACACCGCAGGAGCAAGGAACATCTCCTTACCTGCCTCCACCGGAAATGCAGAAAGAAGGAGGTGGGCGGGAAGTTACGTCCCGCTCATCTCCACCCCTCTGCTTCTCTTAGACGGCTACCGTGTGACGTCGCTGTGACGCCGCACGACCCGCCCCCTTAGAAAGGAGGCGGTTCGCCGGCCAGAGCGACGTCGCAGGGCAGGTATGTGCATGTAACGCTGTCGTAGCGATAATGTTCGCTACGGCAGCGATCACCACATATTGGCCGTACGACGGGGCCGGGGGCAATCGCGCTCGACATCACCAGCAAATGCTAGTGATGTCGTAGCGTGTAAAGCCCGCTTAAGTCTACCTTCAACCTTAAACACTATCAAACTATGAAAGTATATTAGGTGCTTCTAGTCATCCTCATTCACATGTGACATATACCTGTTTAGCTGCTACAGTCTATTCTATCTGAATTTGATAATCCATATTGTTAATGATTTAGGCCTTGTGCACATGCTGCGGTTTTTATGTGTTTTTTTATTCATTTTTTTTAAAATCTGCACCAAAATCTGCATGCCTCTCCTGAAACCAGCAATGTCTATTAGATTTCTGAAGAGTTGTGCCAACGTTGCTATTTTTTTTTTTCTTGCAGCATGTCAATTGTTGGGCTGTTTTTTTCTACGTTTTTAAGCCCTTCCAGCCATTGACTTCACAAAAAATGCACCAAATCCGGACAAAAGCCGGATGTGTTTTTTGGTGCGTTTTTCTGCCAGAAGGTGCAGAAAATGTCTGCACCAAATCTGCAGCGTGTGCACCTAGCCTTTGACACCCAGATGCTTCTTCTTTGGAACAATAGAAAAGATGAGATATCAGACTCAAACCGTCTAATACTGAAATCACTAGTATATCTGCTGCAACATCTCTTCCATCTTTTGCTTTGTGATGAATGAAGTACGTCAGGTTTTATACATTCATGTTATGCCGCTTTGGCTAAATGAGCAGAGACAGTGATCTAATATACCCACAATATGAGCCATCATGGAATTGGTACAAGCGTGCCTGTTATATACCATGCAAGGTCAGTTTTTCAATAGCAATATAAGGTTGCAGCCTTCACATTAGTGGGTTAATGAGATCCTGGGTTATCCGAAGACTAATGCTTCAGATACATTCACAATTCCATTTATTAATTTTGTTCTCATCCCAGATGAGACCCCCAAAAAGAAAGGTATAATACAATTTGGATGCTCGCTGTATCAAGATGGTTTCTATTTAGATGAGCATCTTCTACAAGAGGTGCATAATCATTTTCAAAGTTATTGCAAAATTCAACACGGTGCTGGGCGAGATGTGCACGCGATTAGGTAATACGATACGTAGTAAAATAGACAGTATTACAACAGTCACGTTAATTATAGTCTTTTCTGCATTAATCATGTTAGATAATTTAGACATGTAACCGACAAATTACATTTTTTTTAAATTGTTAATCTTATATTAGGGCTGGGCGAACTCGGTCTGTATGTCTAGGGCTGGGTGGACCCAGACTGTAAAAGTCCAGATCCGCGCGGTTTCAAAGTTGTCCGAGTGTCGGATTCCGGGTGTTTGATCCGGAACTTGAGAAATGAAAAAAAAAAAAGAAAAGAAAAATAAAGAAAATAAGAATGAAGCTAGTGCTTCATACTTACCCAGGTTCCGGCTCAGCTGTACGCTGCTCCCGCGGCCTAATTGTGCCGCTCATTTCATATGCACGGCTTTTCCCGCCCACTGGCCAGCCTGCTGTCTGTGATTGGTTGCAGTCAGACGTGCCCCCAGCCTGTGTGACAGCGTCTTACTGCTTCCGCTCACAGACACTGTCTGTGGGTCAGCCGAGCAGAGGAGGAAATGTCGCGGGCAGAGGAGGGGACGCTGCGCTCACCCACTGCTCGAGTCCAGCTGCTGCTGCTGCTGCTCAGTGGTGGCTCGAGCGGTGGGCCAAATCCCGGGGACTCGAGCGGCGCTCCTCGCCCGTGAGTGAAAAGGGGAATGGTTGTGGGGATTTATTGTCCATGACGCCACCCACGGTTGTGGTGAGGTTGTGACACCACCGCTGCTCTGGACGGGGATCCCGGGAGCGATGACAGGGAGCAGCTTGTATGTTGTTTTTCCCCTCCGTGGGTAGGGGGGTTGGTTGTCCCGGGGCCCGGTGAGGGGAGGATGGCAGGTGGGTTACGGGACCTGGTGAGGTGCAGGGTCGCGGGGGCAGCGCGGTGCCGCATGGCACAGTGGTACTCACTCAGCCAATGATGAATACAAAGTCTCCGGTAAAACAAATGGCTGGATGGATGGGTCCCACAGACGGCTGCGGTGGTTCTTCTCCCGGTAGGTTGGTGGTGACTGCCTTTCCCTGCACCTGTGTTGTGTTCTCGGTTCTGGTGGCTTCCCACCGGTAACCCGCTCCCCAGCTTGGATGAAGGCTGAGGGAGCCCCTTTTGCCAGCAGGCTCTGGCCCTGGGAACTGTAGCCTTGGCGGTGACTGTATTTCCCTTCAAGGTTTAAGCTGTTGCCTTCAATCGGGTCTTGACTGCTGGGAAACCCCGGAGGTTCCCTTCGCTAACGGATTTGACCGGTTTTACGGCGACTCCAAGCCTGGTCGGGGTCCGTAGGCCCTGCCAAACGGTGCTGGCTTCTCTTCGCTCCCCGATCCGGTACCGGCGGGCCACCGTCCATCCCCGGTCCTTACGGTTCATGTCAATCAGCCCCTCCTGCAGACGGTCACCACCGTCTGCCAACCTTGCTGTATGTGCCCGGGCCACACACCCGGACACGGTCAGTCTCCTCTACTGCCACTTCACTCTTCCACTCTAAAACTGAACTGACTTCCTTTTCCCGCCTCCAGGACTGTGAACTCCTCAGCGGGTGGGGCCAACCGCCTGGCTCCACCCCCTGGTATGGACATCAGCCCCTGGAGGGAGGCAACAAGGATTTTTGTCTGACTTCGGTGTGCCTAGCCGGGGTGTGGGGTGTGTTGTTGCAGTACCTGTGACGACCTGGCTTGTCCAGGGTGCCACAGAAACATCGCCGGCGTGGCTCATCCTGGGCATCCCAGTACACGGTTCATGCACCGGGAGGTGCAGGCTGAGCAGAGGAGGAAACATTGCCGGCGTGGCTCATCCAGGGCATCCCGGTACACGGTTCATGCACTGGGAGTTGCAGGCTGAGCAGAGGCAAAAGCATCGTCGGTGCAGCTCATCCTGGGCCTCGCAATGCACAATTCATGCATAGGATGCCCAGGCTGAACAGAGGAGAAAACATCGCCGGCGAGGCTCATCCCGAGCGGCCTGCTTCATAAAGCAGGCTGCTCAGGCTGAGCAGAGGAGGACATATCGTGGGCTGCATTCTGAACACACTCCCCTCACCACGGGATAAATTACGTTATACCTGGAAGGAGCCCATACATTCTAGCATCTACCTTTACTTTTAGTGCATGATTTAGACCCAAGTAGCTCTGGAAGTGAATGTGTAACCTGGAAGCAGCTTGCCGCCATGACACGGAGGTTTGGTGAGTACACCGCGCATGCTCCTATACCCCTATCCCTTCCACCAACATTTTTAATCCCCAGATGCTGGTTCCCATAGCCTTATATGGGTACTGGATTCCAGACCGAATGCAGATTATTTTAGAAAAGGAGCAAGGACCCGCCGATCCCGGTTTGTTGCGAGTCCACCCAGCTCTAATTATGTATGATTGTGCGATCATATTTTAGGCATTGTCTTTCTCATCCAACTGTTAGGCGAGATAGTCCACAGCAGCCACTGGCGCTCCTATGTTCTCTACCAGACATTTCTCAGTGAAGAAAAGGACAAGCTGGCTGATATTGAACATGTCCTATCCTGATATTCCTGACATTATCTATCAGGGGACACTCGGGAGACCTCTATACCCATCCGACTATTGGGCGAGCCAGTCCACAGCATCCACTGAAGCTCCTATGTTTTCTTCCAGACATTTCTCAGTGGAGAAAAAGACAGGCTGGCTGAAATTGGTCATGTCCTAACCTGTTATCCCTGACATTATCTATCAGGGGACACTCAGGAGACTTCCATGCCCATCCTACTGTTGGCTGAGCCAGTCCACAGCAGCCACTGGAGCTACTATGTTCTTTTCCAGACATTTCTCAGTGAAGAAAAGGAGCTGCTCACTGATGTTGAACATGTCTTAACCTGTTATCCCTGACATTATCGATCAGGGGGAACTAAGGAGACCTCCATACCCATCCGACTGTTGGGCAAGCCAGTCCACAGAAGCCACTGGAGCTCCTATTTTCTCTTCCAGATATTTCTCAGTGAAGAAAAAGACAGGCTGGCTGAAATTGGACATGTCCTAACCTGTTATCCCTGACATTATCTATCAGGGGACACTCAGGAGACTTCCATGCCCATCCTACTGTTGGCTGAGCCAGTCCACAGCAGCCACTGGAGCTACTATGTTCTTTTCCAGACATTTCTCAGTGAAGAAAAGGAGCTGCTCACTGATGTTGAACATGTCTTAACCTGTTATCCCTGACATTATCGATCAGGGGGAACTAAGGAGACCTCCATACCCATCCGACTGTTGGGCAAGCCAGTCCACAGAAGCCACTGGAGCTCCTATTTTCTCTTCCAGATATTTCTCAGTGAAGAAAAAGACAGGCTGGCTGAAATTGGACATGTCCTATCCTGTTATCCCTTACATTATCTATCAGGGGACACTCGGGAGACCTCTCTACCCATCCGAATACTGTGCGAGCCAGTCCACAGGAGCCACTGGAGCTCCTATGTTCTCTTCCAGACATTTCTCAGTGAAGAAAAGGACAGGCTGGCTGAAATTGGACATGTCCTATCCTGTTATCCCTTACATTATCTATCAGGGGACACTCGGGAGACCTCTCTACCCATCCGAATACTGTGCGAGCCAGTCCACAGGAGCCACTGGAACTCCTATGTTCTCTTCCAGACATTTCTCAGTGAAGAAAAGGACAGGCTGGCTGAAATTGGACATGTCCTATCCTGTTATCCCTTACATTATCTATCAGGGGGCACTCAGGAGACCTCCATACCCATCCGAATGTTGGGCAAGGCAGTCCAGAGAAGCCACTGGAGCTCCTATTTTCTCTTCCAGACATTTCTCAGTGAAGAAAAAGACAGGCTGGCTGAAATTAGACATGTCCTATCCCGTTATTCCTGACATTATCTATCAGGGGACACTCAGGAAACCTCCATACAAATCCGACTGTTGGCCGAGCCAGTCCACAGCAGGTCTAATGCGTACGAAGGCCTTTAGTGCTTCTAAAAGTCAAATGTTATAGGTCACAGAAGCCCAAAGATCGGCAGTGAATTAATTCTCCTCCAGCCATTTTCCATATTAACATTTCATCATCAGTCTCATCTTTTTTTTGTTTTCACGAACGTGGAACATTTTTAGAGACTTATTTACAATATTGCAAATGAATAATCACTGGGGAAAAAAAATTGCATTAACTGAGCCGCTAGTTTTTATTTTGATCAGTCTGTTGTGATAGAAATCAAATTTAACCGAGGACGCTGATTACTTTTTCAGATTAAAAGGTCTAATTTCTGCTTCCTGCGAGAGGAGAAATTCCCAGAAAAAGATTCCCTCCCATTTGCATATTGGCAGCTAATTGAGCAATGCAGTGTTTTTCTCGCAACATAACAATTTGTATGAGCTGCAAATGATTTCAGCTTTTTTTGCTTATTTTTTTTTATATACTTATTGAACAGGTCAAATCTCAATTGCACGGGAAGGCTGCAACATACGGTTCTGTGTTCTTAGTAGAAAAATATATATGAAAGGCCGTAATCCTTGCAGTTTGTCAAGTGGGAATTGCTTATTGAATATGGCAAGATGCATAGTAATGCAGAAAAGACAGATTTCCTGAAGAACAGCATTTACCATAGATTACTGAGTATCTTTCCCTTAGGCCACAAGTATGCAAGAGGAACTGGTGTATAAAATGTCATCACATAGAATTGATGTAACTCAGGCCTGATAATATGCTGGCATCTACAAATAGAATGAAAGTGGCATAAAATAAAGTAACAGCGATGACCAGACGACCCTAGGCCTCTTGCGCGGTAATAGACGTGTTATTCTTCTAGGCCCATTGCCCACCTGCGGGGTCCAAGGAAAAATTGCAAAATTGTCATTTATTTTATGGCAATCTTCTTCTTCAAATTTGCTTCCTTTTTTTTTACAACTTCATGTGAAAGCAATGACGATCAGTTAATATGTGCCAGGAAAGTGCTTGATAACAATATCATTGCTGTGTTGTCAAGGTGAGAAATGGAATGGTAAAATCAGAAAGATTTGCTGGAAAAAGAAGTGAGATTCAATGGGTAATTGAACAACAATGTGATTTAATATAGAGACATTGTTCACAGCAGAGTAAACGATGCAACAAATAGCCAATACTGATTATCGGAGTATTTGGCAGCAAAAAAAATATAAATAAAATTGTGTAAATATCAATATTTTTACAATTTGTCATTTTTAGCTTATTTTTATGGAGCTGATTATTACCTAGTCACCTCCCTAAAGATGAAAATACACCAATCTGCACATTCTTCCCTCCTTCCTAATAGTATGCATGGAAATGACACTCCTCCGAGGTTCATGACAGTCCACATGTACCTTCAAAGTAAAGAATGCAGCTCTGGAGAAAAAGTGGTACCCATTAAAGAGATCCAGTAGGTATATGACATTGTATAGGCAGTGCCTTATTAAAAAAAAGTATTAAAATTTGCATTAGCAAGGAAAATGTCTCTAAGTCAATGTCCAATACATAAAAGAGCCCTAAAGGGATTGTCCACTACTAGGACAACCCCTTCTGATTCCACATGTGTTCTCCAGGTAAAATATTAAAACCTATACTTTCCTTACATATCGGCACCCTTCCAGCGGTGTCTTGGATTGTGGTGTAAGGCTCATGTGGGGTTGTAACATCACATGAGCCCTGTGTCACTTGTATCGGGACAGGTTCAGGGATAGTTCTAACCTTACGATCTAAACCATGCCCTTTAAATTTTTTTTTTTTTATTTTAGCACTTGGGGGGGGGGTTAATGCACTTTCCTTTGCAGCAGCAGACTACTTCAACTGGAGGCAGTTAAGCAATTGCCGGCCGGGATATAAGCCCTCTGTTTCCTGGACTTGTTGCTGGTTAGTAGTTTTGAGCGGATCCGGATCTGAAAAATCCGGATCCGCACGGTTCCAGGGTCCGATCCGAGTCCGACCACTACCCGGGATTCTGGGTGCACGGTCCGGATCCGTTTTTTTTTTCTCTCTCTCTCTCTCTCTCTCTTATGACCGATCCGCTCAACTCTACTGGTTAGTCTTTCACTTGGAGCTGGCCATGGAGCAGAGTGGACATGTCTTACTGCTGCTGCTTTTCTGTGAATATTGTAGGTGGTTTCTTCTGACTACTTTTTTTGTTATACCCTTACTCATACCCATACTCCGTGGTCATCCCCTGGTGCAGGGTATTGCTATTTCTGTGTTGATGGATTGGTCAAGCCCGTGGGTGGTGGGGACTTAGTTTTTAGGGTCTGGACAGGAGACAGGGCTACGCTGGAGTCTCGACCCTGACTACCTTTAAGTCTACCATCAGGATAAGGGACAGTGCAGGGTCCCCAGACTTAGGGTCAGCCTGCTAGTCTCAGTTCCATCTTTACTATCCCATTACACCCTGCATCCAATAAGCAACAGTTTCTGTCTCCCCGCCTTCGGATCAAACAAACAAACAAGAGAAAGGTATTGCAGTCGCAGCTCTCACTTCCTGTTAATTAACTTGTTTGGTCTGAAGGCTGGGAGAAGGAAGCCAGCGCTGATTGGACCGGGGGCTCGCGTGACATCCCAACCCCATGTGAGCCCTACACTAAAATCCAAGACTCCGTTGGAAGGGCGCCAGTATGGGAGGAAAGTATAGGCTTTCTTATTTTACCTAGGGGAAACTTATGGAATCAAAAGGAAATGTCCTAGCAGTGGACAACTCCTTCAATTATGATTAGAGATATGCAACTGCCTTCTTTTAAAGTTTTTCTGTTAATTTCAACAAGTTTACAGTCTTCCAAAAGAGGCTAGCCTTAGGCCTAATGCACATATAAGCACTACATGCCCTGAGGTTGCTTATAGATACTGGAAATCCAGCATGGCGCCTCCTTACTCTACAAATTTTCAAAACACATTATATATTGCCTGATGGAACATGACAATTCTTTTGATTGGATTCTGCATGGCACTGGATAAATTCGGAGGAGTAAAAATGAAATATAATCTTTTGTAGGAGATATATTTTTACTTCGTAGTCAGAAGTTTAATGAAGTCATTATATAGTAGCTTGTTAAAGGATTACTCTGGCATCATTCACATTTGAAGTCAACGGTGAGTGGCGTTGATGACATCTCATTGTTTGACTTGTGTCTGTCTAGATACATTCATGTTACCTATCATCCATCTGTGTATTAGCAACTAGATAGCACTAGAGGATATAGTCAGACAGGAAACATATCAACTTGTTTGATAAATGTACTTTCTACCTAAAATCATCAATAAACCTATAGGCTTTTTGGGGGAGGAATATTCAATGTTTAAACTTTGTTAAAATTCTAGCAGTCCTAATTTCGCCAAGGATTAAGCAAAACCACACTCCAAAGTGGTTATTTTAGGGCTGTGTCTGACCATTTGAAGACAATTCCGAGAGGTTATTCAACTTAAATATGTTTTGCATCAATGTGCATGAATGTACATACTTCTAATATTGGCATTCTGCAGTTCAGTAAACCTCTCTTCTGTCATCTTTAAAAAACAATCCTAACCCATGGAATTTAAACAGAGAGTTATGATTATTTAGTTTGACTAGTTAACAGTATTTGTCAGAAAAAAACCAGGATGTAAACTAAAAAGTAGTGGGGTAAGACAGCACTATCAGTTGAAGGCTGGCCATTCTTCAAATGGATAGGGGTTCAAAGGATACTTACTAGCAGGTCCCAGGATTCATCCGCTTTAAGGGATCTGGACTTAAGCAAGGCACCCAGGTTTTGTCAATACCTACAGGATAGGACCAGGAAAAAAAAAAAACGGCAGGAACAATAGAAAGTCGGGGAGCAATCTGTGCAGCCAGACGCTCTGACCTTCTATTGCCAGAAACCACATGACGTGACAATAGGTGGTACAACTTGGTGCCTGGGTTGATAAAATAGTGCCATTGAAGCACTGTTATTTTCTTTTTCTTCTTTAGATATCATGTTTAGAAAGAAAGTATCCTGATGTTTTGACCCACTAAGGTGGTACAGTATCCTGGGCTGGACCTGGGTTCTGATATAATAATTGTCTCCACAGGTGTAACAGAAAGCCATCCTATTTGGAGATTGTACGTCCTGTTTAATGTTTTATTTCATTTATGTTCCTATTTTAATATAAGTTCTAAAACTGTAGATATAAAAAGCCTGCCGTTGTTACTATGACAAGGGTAACGCCGCCTCGGCTGCTCTTCTGCATTTCAGCTTATGTACTATTTATGGTGTGTTTATTTATTCCCTTATCACATTAGCAAACCAGTGAAGGTATCAATTGTAATTAGTCACACTAATAGTTCCATGAGACGCAGCAATGTAAGCACTCAAAATACCATGTCTTCAGCCAACTATCTGATGTTTAATAGTCAACAAAAAAAAATCAGAGAGTGCACGAAAGTGATGATTTGATGGAAAACGAATTTAAAGGACATACAGGCTTTCCCTCCGAGCGCAAAGGGAACATCTGTGTGTATTTGGGCAGGTTATAGATGATTTTGGTGATCTCACAAAATATACTGCCTCTCTTTTCAATTCTGTTTAGCATATGCATTAGGAGTTTTATATCATATGCCATGAAGAAGTCAGGATGAGGTGCTTAAGGTGCAATAAACTCAGCCAGGTGTAATAAATAAAGGATCGTTAATACATCTATTATTCTGATCCCTGCGGTAATGAAAATTGAGGGAGATGAGAAGCTGTTGCGGCTAAAATGATAGGTGACTGAGTTGTCAGGTGGGTATAAAAAGAGCAGATTATTTTCTTATGTTTTATTTTAGGACAAAGGAAGGTTAAGGCTTAATGTGATGAAAGTCCTTTCTTAAAGGAATATTCCAAGATTCAGTACTGTGTAGTGCCTAGTGCAGGGACTGATAGACAGAAACGACACAGTGTCAAAGTACACTAATGTGTGCCATGCTATACCATTGTCATAGTTATATTAAAAGGCAACTTCAGATCACAGAGCCATCGCAGGGTCTGGGAATACAAATTCATTAAAATGTTTAACTCTGTGGACACAGGACTCAACCTATCAGGAGGATTTATAGCCCATTACAAAATCTGAGGAGTCTGCTCCAGAGACTTGCCAGACCTCTGATCCTACATGGATATTGGGACAATAAAACTCTCACACCACTTATCAAAGCTAATTAAGGATTCACTTTCTAAGCTCAGTGTTTGTTTATTTAAATGTCTTTTATTATGCCCTCCCTCTGCTCTGTTTGTGCATATATTTGTGTTTCTTCAGATATTTTGTCATACCTTGCCTGATGAAGGGACCTGAGATGTCTTGAAAGCTTGCTTTGTAACTTTTTTTTATTTTAGTTATCCATTAAAAGGTATCACAAGATTATAATTTTGTTCCTCTCACTGAGAACATTCAATAATTTTTCTACTGGCTAACACGGTACCAAAACCTTTTCACATGCTATACCATGCAACCTCTTTCAGGCCCTACACAGGGGTGTATCAAGGGGTTGTATCAAGTTTAGAAGTTATCCTCAATCTTCAAGATAGGGGATAACTTCTCTAACCTCTGGTACCGATTTGACTCTGAAATCGGAAAAGTGCGAGAAAATAGTATTGTATCCAATTTTTACAGATGGTAAGAGAGTGAGTCTGGTACCTGGCCAACTACGAAACTTATTAGGGCGTGTTTGCCTATTCCCATACCTCTACCCATAGGTGTGTCTCATATGTTATAATGGTGATTGTTTGTTTGGCACATGGTCAGTGTGTGGAGGCTGCTATGCCTCTGGAAGGAATCTCTGAGAGAAGAACAACACTGGATGTTTGTACTGAGAACCTGTGTGTGCCTCCTTACTGTGTCCCTGCCATTGCCTACCAGCACTAATTCCTCACAAGATACATTACAATTCTGTAAGATTGGAAACTTTGAATGGTTCTGTAAATGATTAATAGCATACAGACAGCACACAGATGACAAGTGATAAAAAATTGTCCCACTTTTCTGGATGAGAATGTGACCAATTTTTTTTATACACTCGTGTGACCACAGTCTCACAGATGATGTGTAGAGCAGAATTGCACATTATTATTATTATTATTATTATTATTATTATTATTATTATTATTTATTATTATAGCGCCATTTGTTCCATGGCGCTTTACAAGTGAAAGAGGGTATACGTACAACAATCATTAACAGTACAAGACAGACATGCTTCATCTCATCTGCCATCAGGGTATGCTCTGTGAAATCCCATTCTTGGATCAGTGGGGGCCCTTGTGGTCCTATCTGGGAATAACTTTAAAACTTAGTACAACCCCTTTAACAATATTGGTGCTAGAAACCTTTAGACTTCTTTTCTGCCCATGTCCAATGATATACTGTAATATAAATTAACCAATTCAGCTCCTATTTAAGCATCTGCAGTAAGCTGTTGAGTCTCCTTAGATTACAGTCTATACAGTTTCTATATGTGCATAGAAAATAGAATAACAGAATTCTGAAAAGAAACCATTTAACGTAAAAGTACAGCTGTGTCCTTCTTTACCTTTCTTCCTGGATATATATTTTGGCAGATAAGAGGCCCAAGGTGAACAGCATTTAAAATAACAATGATTTTGTGATATTCTGTCAGTAGTGGAGATGAGGGAACCCAAACAGTAAAGAACTAGTTCGGGTGCTCTTCGTATGTTGACTACTCAATTGAGCATTACTGTGCTTGGATACATTCGATGCTAGGCCCAGTGCGAGCCGCTTGTAGGGCTTGAATGGCTCACACTGGGGGTAACAATTGCGTGATCGGATGTAATGTCCACATAAAAAAAGAAAAACCTCGCCCACCCGCCTCCAGAAGTGCGCTGTCTATGGCTGGCTGTATGTGGGTGGAGAGCCGAACTGCCCAATCAGTGACTTCCCATGACGTTTGCGTCAAGTTCGGGTCCAGAAAAGATCTTTATCTAAAATCTGGCTGAACCCGCAGAACCTGAACTTCCACAGGTCATAGATATTCAGGAGATGTTTATGATTTATGTGGCCACCTTATTATTATTATTATTATTATTATTCTTTATTATTATAGCGCCATTTATTCCATGGCGCTTTACAAGTGAAAGAGGGTATGCGTACAACAATCATTAACAGTACAAAACAGACTGTATAGGAGGAGAGAGGACCCTGCCCGCGAGGGCTCACAGTCTACAGGGGATGGGTGATGGTACAATAGGTGAGGACAGAGCTGGTTGCGCAGTGGTCTACTGGGCTGAGGGCTAATGTAGGTTGTAGGCTTGTTGGAAGAGGTGGGTCTTGAGGTTCCTTATTGTTGTAATGTAAATAGTGGCCATTCATGGGATTCACAACATGCTGCCATAATGTGTTAAAATTTTTATCACAAAATTTTTGGGAATATATGAGTGTCTACATCTGTCACATAAGAATATTTTACAATTTACTAACTGTAAAAGCTTGAAAAAAACAAAGCCAATCTTCAATATATTATTATTCTCATGCCTATACATATAAAGGGGATGTCCACTACTCAGATAACCCCCTCTGAATTGATATACTCCATCTTATAAAATAAAAAAAGCCTGTACTCACCTCCGGTGCCAACGCCGTTTTTGCAACATTGGTGCTGATTCTCCAGTGGCTTGCGTAACATTATTATTCCACATTAGGGCGGTACGGTGGCTCAGTGGTTAGCATTGCAGTCTTGCAGCGCTGGGGTCCTGGGTTTGAATCCCACCAAGGACAACATCTGCAAGGAGCTTGTATGTTCTCCCCGTGTTTGCGTGGGTTTCCTCCGGTTTCCTCCCACACTCTAAAGACATACAGATAGGGAATTTAGATTGTGAGCCCCAATGGGGACAGCATTCCTGATGTATGTAAAGCGCTGCGGAATATGTTAGCGCTATACAAAATTAAAGATTTATTTCTTTTATCTATTAGCCCTGCCACCCATGATCCAATACTTCACTCTCATTTTCGGGGAGCTATGAGCACATTAGCAGCTGTTGATTGTCTGCAGTGCTCACATGACAAATAATATCACACAAACGCCAACATCGCTTGAACAGCAGCAACACCGGAGGGGAGTATCGGCTGTTATAATTTTTATATGGGGGAATATTCCAACTAAGAAATGGTTTTCCAAATAGTGGACAACCCCTTTAAGACCACTAAGCAACCCCTTTAACTACGTATATGTTGATGCAAAAAGATATCTTGATAGTGTATCTGAGTTTTTGGGATAAGGAGAATTTGGTCTATGACCCTGTAGATGCAAAGTAAACTAAACATTTTGAATAATTGAAACAAGTATTCTAGGGGTAGAGTATTTTGAGCTTATCCTTCTGTAGGACAGTGTGGGTGTTATAAGCGCTTATTATTAGAATGCACTCATAACAGCTCATCATATGACTTTTATGGCTCTGCTTGAAAAATCTTGGTCACAAACTTTTGTTATAATTTAAAAACTTGATCTTGAAATTTACATCTCCAGAAGACCATGCTTTCATGCACAGATGGTCCACGAGAAGATGACAGTGCTTGTTTGTTGGGCATGGTTTGATTTGGCAACAATGAAAAGACTTCTCTCTTTTGCTTGTTTTTTTCTTTTTTTTTTATTGACCAGCTGCTCAACGAAAACATGGATCATGGTGCAAGAGTTTGTTATGAGAAATAATTGAAATGTTCTGCAAGGTAGAAACACTGGTTGACACAACAAAGATAAAGTTTGAAGATGAAGTTTTGAAGAATTCAGAACAGCAAATGGTTTAAAATATCTTCTCAGTAATGAAATCTATGGTTACATGTCCTAAAGTGAATTTAGGGACAAAAACATGGAGAAAGTAAATTGACATGCTACCCTTTATGTACCTTTGGTTTTCCCATACCCTTACCTGTTCTACCTAAAGGGTACTTTACACACAACGATATCGCTAACAATATATCGTCGAGGTCACGGTGTTCGTGATGCACATCCGGTGCCGTTAGCGATATCG
Source organism: Anomaloglossus baeobatrachus (assembly GCF_048569485.1). NCBI lineage: Eukaryota > Metazoa > Chordata > Amphibia > Anura > Aromobatidae > Anomaloglossus > Anomaloglossus baeobatrachus. Next base: position 95,211,868 of record NC_134353.1, on the reverse strand, counting down.
TTCTGTGTGACTAAAAGGAGCGACTATTAATGATCGTAAAAACATCAAAAATCGTTGATCGTTGACACGTCGCTAATTTTCCTAATATCTTTGGTGGTGCATGCCGCTGGTTGCTCATCATTCCTGCGACATCACACATCGCTATGTGTGACACCGCAGGAACGACGAACATCTCCTTACCTGCATCCACTGGCACTGAGGAAGGAAGGAGGTGGGCGGCATGTTCCGGCCGCTCATCTCTGCACCTCCTCTGCTATTGGGCGGCCGCTTAGTGACACCGCTGGGAAGCCGAACAAACCGCACCCTTAAAGGAGAGATTGTTCGGTGTCTCCAGTGACGTCGCTAAGCAGGTATGTGCGTGTGACGCTGCCGTAGCAATATTGTTTGCTACGGCAAAGATCACCCCCAATGACGAAACAGCGACGGGGGCGGGTGCTATCGCACACGACATTGCTATCGCTAGCAATGTCGCAGTGTGTAAAGCACCCTTATGGCTAAATTCACACACATTTGCAGATTTAACCAAGTTCTGTCCAGAGGTATTGGTCACAAAATGTGTCCGTGTTTTTCATTTAGCATAATTCAATGCATAATAGTATGCAAATATGAGACCTTAACTCCGAGTCAAGAGACTTGAATTCAGCCTTGATATTGTGGATTGTATATGTGTATGGCTGCTTTCACACTTGTGTTGTTTTGCATCAGTTGCAATCCGTCGCCTTCAGGAAGTACGGTATCCTGCAAAATATTTAGCAGGATTCCATTTTTTCCCCATAGAGTTGTATGGACGACAGATTCCGACTGATGGCCTTGTGTTGCATCTGCCGGCGTGACGGATCAGTCGTGGAACGACTGACCATCAGGCGGCAGGAACGCAGCATGTAAAGTTTTTTGAGCGGCGGAAACCTCTTGTTTTCACTGCGTATGCTCAGCTCTTGTGTTTAATCATTGAAATCAATGTCTCTCTCTCTCTCTCTCGGCGGCCAAATGATCAGCTGATCGCCCCGCTTTTGTGAACGATCAGCTGATCACCTGGCGGTCGGCTACTGTGAACGATCAGCTGATCGCCCGGTGGCCGGCTACTGTGAACGGTCAGCTGATCGCCCGGCGGCCGGCTATTGTGAACGATTAGCTGATCGCCCGGTGGACGGTTATTGTGAACGATCAGCTGATCGCTTGGCGGCCGGCTATTGTGAACAATCAGCTGATCGCCCGGCGGCCAATCATCTGATCGTTCACAATAGCTGGCCGCAAGTAAAAAAGTGAACAAAAAAAACAAAACAACGGATCGCAGCATCAGTTACATCAATTGTGCCACTATCTGCAACGCCTCTGTTGCATCAGTCACACAATGGATTGCAACTGATGCAAAACAACGCAAGTGTGAAAGCAGCCTAAGGAGGTTGACATGCTGTTGCTTTGCCACCTGAAGACACCCATCACATTAATGTAATCTAAAGTGCAATAAAGTGCAATGTGAAGTATGTCCTGTGTTATCGTAAAGGTAAAGTGTTATGTAAACTGTGTTGTGTAGTAATGTTGTTAGGTAGGAATGTGTTCTGCCCAGCAAAAGGGAGTTAACACAGGGTAGGTAACAGTTGGGACAAGCCCATGGTGGGATGGGTTAAGGTCCAGAGACAAAAACAGTGTCTTTCTGGAAACTCCAATGCCAACTGGAAATGCCTAGCTTTCAGCTAGAACAGACCTTTGGTCTGAGCGTATAGCAGAGTTGAATTAGATGAGTGTTCTGTGTCAAACAAAGAGGAGAGCGGGACAAAGATAGCTTCATCCTGAAAAACAAACTGAGACACCATGAGCGTGATAGAGACCCATCGTGAAGGACATCGTCAGGTCCAAAGATTGACCATAGTACAGAGTGACCTATTTGGAATGGTTCGGAGACGGGACATCTAGAAATAAGGCCCTGAGTAGCTATTGGCTTTTAAATATAATAGTCCAAGACAGGCTAGACTGTAAAACGAAGGCATGCCCTGGGTGGGAGTTCCCTAGGAGTCAGAAGGCATGAAACGTAAGTCAGGCCATATTAGTGAACTCTCTCGTCTACAAGGAGAATTAGATATGCTACTGCGGAAAGACAAAATGACTTTCACAAACTATTTCATGGTGCTAGGCTGGGTAGTGGTGAAACGATCCAGACCAGTGGGGACAAAAACAAGGAAGATGGAAGTAAAGAAAGTGAGTCTGAATTTACTGTGTGACAATGAAATGTACAAGAAGTTGTGTACCCACTATATTGCTCACACAGTTGTCAGAAAAGGACTATTAAAGTTAAACTACTCTGTTTTTTTTGGTTTTTGTTTTTGTTTTTTTAAGAACTGGTGGCCTTTCTTCTTGAATGGGTTAACACCTGGTCCTGGCCAGCCGATGCCATCGACATCTTATGGCCTGCACAAAAGTATTCCTCCCCCTGTCTCTGTTATTGCAGGTGGAGGAAGGAGAGAAGAAGGACTTGGGGAGAAAGGGCAAGCAGGCAGACGGGGGCGGGAATAACTAGCAAAAGCCGACCCACCTATTAGATATTCTGTTGCATCTCTCATCAAATATCAGTGCATTTCACAGACTTTACTTGCCTGCATTTCAGAAACTATACATCTGATCTCACAACTATAGATATGTATAGAATCAGCATGATAGCGTCAGTATAGCACTGGCTTTAGTTTATATATGAAAATCCAGGTGGGTGGTCCTCTTTAAATCTACAACTAAAAAGATACAAAGAGCGAAAAATAGGGTTTTACCAGATAGACGATGAGTAGGATAAATTAAACTTACTCACTTGGTTAGGTTGTGGAAGGCACAACTCCTATTAACAGCATATAATAATAAAGAAAGGGGTGGTTGCTGCAGCTCCACAGATTAGATCAATCAATCGCTGGAGGGAAAATGGAATTATAGCCGCACTACTACCAATGCAGAATTATGTTGATTCATTTTTGTATTTCTTTTTAACAGGTCGACGCGTTTCGGGGAACAAGTCCCCTTCCTCAGGACCACATAAATCAACAATAGTAATAGTATGTTGTTGATTTATGTGGTCCTGAGGAAGGGGACTTGTTCCCAGAAACGCGTCAACCTGTTAAAATAAAATACAAAAATTATTCAACATTATTCTGCATTGGGAGTAGCACAGCTATAATTCCATTTTCCCTCCAGCGATTAATTCTAGAGCATGTCAATTCTTTCGCTGCAAATGTTCCTAATATTAATGAGTGGGGAAAAATCTGTACCAAAAGACACTTGTAAAAAAATGCATAAAATATGCACCAATTTTATACAGGGTTTTTCCTGCCAAGAGATGATGAAATAGAGCAGAAACATGTCAACCAAATACTTAACGTGTGCAAATGAACAATGCTATTTTTGTTTGGTGTATTTTATAGCTCCATGTTTTCTGTGAATCTGTGAATGAAAATTTGGTAGGGAAGCTGATTTTATACGAGTGGATGCATAAGATAATGCTTCAATGTCGCTTGTACCTGTTGGTATAGGAATCATACATCAATAGGTGAAAATGGCAGAAGAATGTATCCATGCTGACGCTAAGGCGGGCTTTACATGTTGCGACATCGCTAGCAATTGCTAGCGATGTCGAGCGCGATAGCACCCGCCCCCATCGTACATGCGATATCTGGTGCTTGCTGCCGTAGCGAACATTATCACTACAGCAGCTTCACACGCACATACCTTGTCGGTGACGTTGTTGTGACCGCCTAACAATCCCTCCTTCAAGGGGTAGGTGCGTTCGGCGTCACAGCGACGTCACCGCAACGTCACTAAGCGGCTGGCCAATAGAAGTGGAGGGGCGTGGATGAGCGGGACATAACATCCCGCCCACCTCCTTCCTTCCACATTGGCGGTGGAGGTGTGACGCCCTGGACTAGTCATGTCATTTCAGGTAGTCACACACAGCACCACACCCCCTCCCGATTAGGTGACATCAGTCAAACTAAAATCCTTGTCACCACCCTCTAGGTTTGATGTCCACACCAGGTGGGCGGAGCCAGGTGGTTGGCTCCTCCCACCGAGGAGTTCACAGGCCTGGAGGTGGGAAAACACAGACACAAGTTCAAGTTGACAGTGCAGAGTAGTTTTGACAGTGGAGGAGAGAGGTTGAGTTCAAGGGCAGTCCTGTGCCCAGGCCTGCCAACAGACTACTCCGGTTGCTCTGTCGGAGCCCAGTCACCTTTGGCAAGGAGGCAGATGGTGGTGGCCGCCTGCAGGAGCTGGGATTATAGCCGGTGGAACCGTAGGGACCGGGGTCGGGCAGTGGCCCGCCGGTACCGAACCGGGGAACCGATTGGAAACCAGAGCACCAGGAGGGGTACTCAGACCCAGACGAAGCCCTGAATCAACAGGGCCGAGTCAAATCAACTGATTGCGGACTGGACTTAAGAACCTATCCCACACAAGACCCGTTAGAAGACAACAGCCCAACCATGCGGGGTAAGGCCACCGCCAAGGCATAGAGACCCAAATGGCCAGCGTGTGTGAGCAAACGGGCTCCTACAGCATATACAAGTCGGGGAGCGGACTACCGGTGTCTAGGCATAGGAGTCAAACATTTACACACAGAGGTGCAGGAGAAAGGCGGAAACCACCAACCTATACTGGGAGAAGCTGCAGCCGGCTGCAGGCCCTGTTCAACACTCCGTTTGGTTTACCAGAGACTCCAGTGTATTGTTTCAGAGTGAGTACACCAGTGCCTTCGGGCCGCGCACCGCACCGCACCAGCATCCAACCCGCTCCCCCGCCTCAGCACCTCCCTCAGGCCCCCGGGACCATTGCTCCCCTACCCACGGATGGGTCAACACCAAGCTGCCCAACACCATCCCCAGGAGGCCTAGTTAGCGGCAGCGGTAGTGTCCATCCATTCACCACAACCCGTGGGTTACGTCACGAATTTACAATCCAAAGCAAACGACCGCCGCCCCGGCCGTGGAACTCCTCACCCTAATCCCCGAGTGTAGCGCCAACTCCCTTGCAGAGCGACATGACTCCCGGGTCCATAAGAGGCTCGAGCCACCACCCACCGTACGAGCACGGATCCGAGTGGCTCGGCGGTCGTAGCCGAGCCCGCGGGGCGGTATAGAGGCACGTAAAGAGATGTTTGCCATTCCTGCGGTTTCACACACAGCGATGTGTGGTGCTGCAGGAACGACAAACAACATCGTATCTGCAGCAGCAGCGACATTATGGAAATGAACGACGTGACACAGATCAGCGATTTTTTACGCTTCTTCGCTCGTTCATCATTGCACCTAGAATTTACACGTTGCGATGTCGCTACCGGCGCCGGATGTGCGTCACTAACGATGTGACCCCGACGATATATCGGTAGCGATGTTGCAATGTGTAAAGCCCGCCTTAAGGCTACTTTACACACTGCGATATCGGTCCCGATATCGCTAGTGTGGGTACCCGCCCCCATCTGTTGCGCGACACGGGCATATCGCTGCCCGTGCCGCACAACATCGCCCAGAGCCGTCACACATACTTACCTGTCCGGCGACGTCGCTGTGACCGGCGAACCGCCTCCTTTCTAAGGGGGCGGTCCGTGCGGCGTCACAGCGACGTCACTGAAACGTCACTGAACCGCCGCCCAATAGCAGCGGAGGGGGGGAGATGAGCGGGACGTAACATCCCGCCCACCTCCTTCCTTCCGCATAGCGGCCGGGAGGCTGGTAGGGAGAGCTTCCTCGCTCCTGCGGCGTCACACGCAGCGATGTGTGCTGCCGCAGGAGCGACGAACAACCTCGTTACTGCTGCAGTAACGATAATTGGGAATGGACCCCCGTGTCGCCGATTAGCGATTTTGCACGGTTTTGCAACGATGCAAAATCTCTAAACGATGTCACACGCAACGGCATCGCTAATGCGGCCGGATGTGCGTCACAAAATCCGTGACCCCAACGACTCCGCATTAGCGATGTCGTAGCGTGTAAAGCCCGCTTAAGTGTGCCTAAAGCCCATTATTGCTGCCTTTATAAACCTATATAGCTAAATGTGACCACTGCAGAGAGGATTCTCAGAAAACCTACAATAGAAAGTATTAAATATTTTCTAGACATATTATGCCATAATGTTTATAGCACTTTCTCTAATATAAAGCACAGTTTGGTTTAATTAGAAAGTGATTGGAATCTCTATCACACACTTGCATTAGGCATCTGGATGCTATAAGCATTAACGTAAATAGGTAGTAACAATTAAGTAATTCTTTTCAATAGATTGATTTTTTCAGCTTCCATAATCCAGCCATGATCTGATAGTCCATACTGTAGCTTACATCTAAGTTATTATTGTATAGGATGGTAAGCAAAAAAATAGAAAACAATGAATGGACATTGTATTACCATACCTGATGGTGGATTATTTTTTTTTTGTGCTTTACACTCTTATTACATCCGTATAGGAGACTTAACCTTATTATCATTATTTATACTACAATACTATATTGCCTGGGTTTCAATGAAGTAATAACAAAGTGGGGACGGCCATAGTTGCCAACTATCCAGAAATTTCATTAAAATAGGCCCCTTTTTTCCGTCTGTAAAAAAAAAATATGTGTCTGTAATTTTTTTTAAAGCTGGAGTGACTTGTACAGATTTTATTTTATGACTATATTTATCACCCTTTAACAGTTCACTGTGAATGCAGCTAATGTCGGATTTATGGTCTGTAGACAGGTATCACTTATAGTCTTAATGATATATTATGGTTATCTAATATGTCCATAAAAATGTTGTCGCTGATTTTTTGAGAAGCTGTCCAGAAAAGATAAAGTTGGGTGCGGGCTGGTACTTTTAGGCCTGGAAGGGCCCAATAACGATGGACCTTCCCAGCCTGAAAATACCAGCCCGCAGCTGTCTGCTTTACCTGGGCTGCTTATCAAAAATAGGAGAGCGACCACATGTTGTTTCTTTTAATTAATTATTTATTAGGTTAAACCATGCGAAACACTCTTTAGTGCCACATGAAAGGCATTAAAGGGTAAAAGTGTATAATATTTAGGGGGGGTTGGGACATTATATAGCTGCAGGCTATCTATCTATCTATCTATCTATCTATCTTGTCTGTCTATCTATTTATCTATCTATCTATCTATCTATCTATCTGTCTGTCTGTCTGTCTGTCTGTCTATCCTTTTATCTGTTTTTCTGTTTAGATTTGATTGCTTTAGTATATTTCACAATTAGCAAGTATGTACAAAGTATACTGATGTTAAAAACACATTGAATAATTATGTCTTACGGATGCTAGGCGAGAAAAAAAAATCGCACACTCACATAGCACTCACATGACATAACATATGTTAGACACTTGTCCCACTTTTTGTGATGAGTATTGAAGTGATTATTTATACACTAGTGGGAGAGAGGCCATACAACTGAACACATAATAGTATATTTTGTAGCAGGAAGCTTTTAAAGGGAATCTGTCAGCAGGTTTTGGCTATGTAATCTGAGGACAGCATGCTGTAGGGGTTAAAAAACAAAAATCAACTATGCCCCTCTTATCAAGCTGTGTGCTGTTGTTTACTTAATCTAAAGTCTTTATCACCTAGTGATTATAATCGCTGGACTACATTGTCACATGCACGGCAGTCCCCCTCCTTTGATTGACACCTCACTGTCAATGTACAATCTCTATAGAGAGTCTGGTGTGGGCGGGGACAGCTCTCTCTCTGCTGCAATTCTCAATCTAAAAGCTTTGATTGTGTCAGAATGGCTACAGCCAGTAATCTAAGGGGTACTTCTCACATAGCAAGGTCGCTGCTGAGTCACAGGTTTTGTGACGCACCAGTGACCTCATTAGCGATCTCGCTGTGTGTGACACTGAGCAGCAACCTGGCCCCTGCTGTGAAATCGCTGATCGTTACACACAGTGCTGGTTCATTTTTTGCTCGTTGCTTTCCCGCTGTGAAGCACACATCGCTGTGTTTGACAGCGAGAGAGCAACGATCTGAATATGCAGGGAGCAGGGAGCCGGCATCTGGAAGCTGCGGATGCTGGTAACCAAGGTACACATTGGGTAACTAAGCGAAGTGCTTTGCTTGGTTACCCGATGTTTACCTTGTTTACTAGCGTGCGCCGCTCTTAGGCTGCCAGTGCTGGCTCCCTGCACTCGTAGCCAGAGTACACATCGGGTAACTAAGCGAAGCGCTTTGCTTAGTAACCCGATGTGTACCCTGGCTACGAGTGCAGGGAGCCAGCGCTATGCGGTGTGCGCTGGTAACCAGGGTAAATATCGGATAACCAAGCAAAGCATTTTACTTAGTTACCCGATATTTACCTTGGTTACCAAGTGCAGCATTGTTTCCACGAGTCGCTGATGGCTGGTGGCTGGTCACTGGTCACTGGTGATATCTGCCTGATTGACAGCTCACCAGCGACCATGTATCGACACACCAGCGATCCTGATCAGGTCATATTGTGGTCAGAATCGCTGGTACGTCGTTTAGTGAGACGGTACCCTAAGTGATACATTATTGGATTCAGAGGCTCTTTGCCTACATTATGTTGCTCTCAGATGAGGTAGCAAAAACCTGCTGACAGATTCCCTTTAAAAATTAGATTCTATGCTGTAGCTGCAAGAGCTGTATTAGCGGCAATGCACTCCAGGTTCGGAGGCCTCATGGAGTAAGATATCAGTATTATAAATGGCACATGGTAGGGGGTCTTGTTACATTTGTTGTGCTAAAGCTTAGGAGCATATGACTGATTGATAGGCTAATTTCAAATTCAATCTAGGTGCTAAGCAATAGTATTTCTACAGCTACAAGGACATGAACATCACATTCACATTATAGTTTACATTGCCCAGAGCAACATAAGGACACATAGTTTGATTAGGTTCTTAAAGGAGTGGTTTAACAACAGCAACTTCCATCTGTATGCAATATTAGGGCACATAGATGTCATAGAGAGGTTCCTCCTACTTAAGCCTGCTTTACACTTTACAATTTCGCATACGATATCGTATGCGATGTGACCCACCCCCATCGTATGTGCGGCACGTTCAATTTTTTGACCGTGCCGCACAATCGATTAAAAGCTGTCACATGTACTTACCCGTCCATATGACCTCGCTGTAGGTGGCGAACATCCACTTCCTGAAGGGGGAGGGACGTTTGGCGTCACAGCGACGTCACGCGGCAGCCGGCCAATAGAAGCGGAGGGGTGGAGATGAGCGGGACGTAAACATCCCTCCCACCTCCTTCCTTCCGCATTGTCGGCGGGAGCTGTGGATGGAGGTAAGCTGCTGTTCAATGTTCCCGGGGTGTCACACACTGCAATGTGTACTGCCTCGGGAACATTGCACAACCGCACGTTCAATCTTTGAGAAATGAACGACGTGCAAGCGATGAACGGATTTTCGTTCAATCGCAATTGCACGGAGGTTTTACATGCTACAATCATACTTACGATGCCGGATGTGCGTCACTTACGACGTGACCCCGCCGCCACATTGTAAGATATATTGTAGCGTTTAAAGCGCCCTTTAGACTTATCTGTCAAGATGCAAGACCTGCTCTGATGGACCACACAAAATTATGTATAACATGGATAGCCATCCAAATGAATAAATACTTGCCCTCCAGGGGAAACTGGATGTCCAAGTAACCTGAGTGATATGCTAAATGCTTTTAGCAAGCATGATATATATTCAATGGCGAGAGGAGAGTCAACTTCTGCCACATTCCTCCAACAGTGGTTTATCTCTTTTGAGATCAGAATGAAATCCAACATGCATGACTGACTGCTCAGAAGAGCAATTGGTATATTTATTTTCCCAGAGGAGCATTACATGGCTTTTAAGCCTCCTTACACTGGCATGTCATGAATGTCACTCTCCACAAGGAGAAACATTTCTTCTTTGTCCTGACATCTGTCACTGGCAAGAGTCAGCACACCCCTATAGACCATAATGATAAAAAATTTGGAAGAAAGCTAGTCAGTAAGGTCTCTCTTGAGGCTCCGGTATTTCCTTTACTACATAGACAGTCCCATTAGTATATTCAGTTTATATTGGGGGACCTCTTTAAAAAAAGGGATTGTAAATAGCGACCATCCCTTTATAAAATAAGAGCTTACCTTGAGGCAGGATTTTTTCTAATTCAGCAAAAATTATGCTTTACCCTGATTAAAGGGGTTGCTCAGTGAAAACAATTCATCAACTATCCAGAAGATAAGTGATAAATTATTAATCGGCACATGTCCGACTTCTCTGACCCTCATAATCACCAGAACAGGGAACTTTTATACCCAAGGGTGTACTTTTGTACCCATTAGAATGAATTGGCAGTTTATATACCTAATCATTGCTCCATTTACTCTCTATAGGGCTGTGGGAAAAAGCTAAGTGCAGTGGCCAACCGACCTATGCATGCGCACTACCGTTCCATTCTATCGGGGATAAAGTTCTGCATTCTGCTGGTTCCTGCAGTCAGACTTTTACTGATCAATAAGTTTTCACCTATTTTGTGGATAGGAGATTACTTCTTTCGAACAGATAACCCCTTTAATTTTAATCATCACACACATATGTCTTATTCCTCTGGGGGGCGCTGCAGGGAAATTAAATACTGCTCTTGTTTCCCTGTAAAAGGCAACTCATCATTGGAGCTCCTAGAAATTCTGTTCAGCTTATACTGAGGTGACCCTTTTACTAAAAAGGATTGTAATGAGCAGACCATCCTCTTTATAAAACAAATGGTTAACCTAAAGCGAGAGCCTTCTACTTCTGTGAACAGGGCAGATCAAAGTGCGCATGTGCAGGATTGCAATGGAGACCTCTGTGTGTATAAATAACATAGGATGTGTCATCCACACGGGGCTGGGCAGGAGGATGGCGACTGTACAGGATGGAGGAGGAGCCTCACCGAGAATAGTGACACCCATCGGACTGGTCCACCCTCCAGGTGAGTATTATAAAGGTGCTTTTTAAGTTCTACTGAGTGGCCTGGGCTCTTATATACAGTGTTCTAGAATGCTGTATATAATGGCACACTGGTGGTGTCCGCAGCTCATAAGGGAAAAACCTGGTGACAGGTTCCCTTTAAGCTTTATCCAAACACGAATAATTACTATTTGCCCATCACTATTCATCACCTATACAGAAGATTAGCAATAACTAATGTCTGACCACTGTGATTCCCATTGATCGCCAGCACCTTTATCCTTCTTAGAATGGAGCGGCAGTGTGCATACCCAGCCATGGCTCCATTCATTCTCCGTGGGGCTGTAAAAAAAAGCCAAGCACAGTGGCAAGCAGCACCATAAATATTGAATGGAGCAGCAGTGGAGCATTTGTGCTACCTCTCCATTGTGAGGGTGATAAAAGTTCTCCATTCTGTTGATCGGTGCGGGTTCCCTCAATCAGACTTCTGCTGATCAATAAGTTATCACTTATTTTGTGCATAGGTTTTTTCCAGAGAACCTCTTTAATTTTAATCATCATGCTGTAATGTTTCTTGTTCTCTGCGAGAGCGCTGCAGAAAAATTAAACACTACTAGTGTCATGAGTCCTCTGTACAGAGCATCTTGCACACTAGGAGATGCTCTGCTTTGTTTTCCTGGGCTATTGGCTGACAGGTTGATTGACAGTGCAGGCTTCCATGCTGGTTCTGGGAGGTGCTGATTGCTCAGGTGTTCCATCTTTTGGGTAATTGTTCTGCCTCTTTAGTGAGCATGCTTTCCTAGAACCTTGCCAGTCATACATTCTGGTTCTGTAGTTGTGCTGTTGGCCTGTATTTCTATCTATACTCTGATCTTTGTTTCCTGACCCTGGACTGTTGTTTGACTCCTCTCTGCTCGCTCCCTGTTCCTGTCGTGAGCTCCTGGCTTTTGACCTCAGACCATTACCTGACCACGTCTCACTTTTCACCCTGAATCCGTTACATGCCTTTCTGGAATTCTGACCCTCGGATCGTGACCTGACTACACCTCTGAGTACTCCCTGTGTCCATACGTGTCCTACTGTTACTCGACCTCGGTTTGCCTGACTACTCTACCGTTTGTACTATCCGTAAGTAGTGACTAGCATCACAACTAGGTTTCTTTACAAGAGATAGCTCATCACTGGAGCTTTTAGAAATTACGTCCAGCTTGTACTGGGGGGGACCCTTTTACCGAAAGGGGATTGTATATAGCAGACAACCCCCTATAAAACAAGTGGTTAACCTGAGTCGCGAGTGTTCTAGCGCTGGGAAAATTAGTCATTACCCCCATTCCTATTTACTTGGCTTGATACCATGAGATAATTGTCTGTTATGATTTGCTCTTCTTTTTTTTCTCTCTCTCGTGGATCTAGGCAAACAGCGGATATTTTTAGTCTGTATATTTTTGTGCTAGATCAGCTCAGCCTTCTTGCCCTTCATACTAGATTAGCCTGTATCAGTCTTGCAATCCACAGCACATCATAACTAAGACCATCTCTCAAGCAATTGTGCACAGTTGAGGTGAGGCTTTTGTAATAGAGGAGACATATAATGGCGGTTACGAAAATCCTCATTCACAGCTCTGCGTAGTCAATGCCTTCCCATCCTGCGGTACAGACCTAGTTTATGATAGCTGCTTTCTCTAATTTAAAAGCCGTCTTATCGCTGAGCCTCATCTAAATACAGACATTAAAAGATATCTCTGCCGTTCCTTTATCTCCAGATTTAAAAAGTAAAGTACAATAAGAAGTGTTTTTATGTCTTTTTCCAATTAAAAAGCATTGAGTTTTTTTTTTTTTTTCTTCCTTCCGCATTTAATCTTTAGGCATTTTATTAAACAGATACAATCATACAGAACTATATGTTTAATTGTTTCTTTTTTAAAAAAAAATAAAAAGGAAAAAAAAAAGTGTTTTCATTTAAATAATGCAGCCTTTTCTCTCCCATCTGCTCCATTCTCCAGACGAAGAAGTGAGATTACTGCTAAGATGCTGCAAATGATCTATAGAATTTTCCTAAAACCGGCCTGTAGATAGATATTAGCCTACTACTGAGATTAATATGGCATGATGGCTTGGAAATTCACGCATCACTAATTTAGGCGAAATTAAGTCGTAATGTAAATGTAATGCCGATTTCCTTGAAAGTAGGCTATTATAAATTACGTGTAGTACCTCCGCATTTTCTCTGTCTTCTCTCAGATATCTCACCAAGAACTTTCTAGGCTGTCTCATCTTTTTATATTGAGAAACTCAGATCATCCTATACAAACCAACTGGTAAAGCCAAGTTTGGAGGAGGTGCTTGTCGGTGCCGGGACAAGGTATCATGGTGCCCTAGACACATGAACCGATTATGCACCTGAACATCAGTATCACGCCAGCTATGGGGAGTACCAAGTGAACGACAAAAGGGTAGGCATACTCTGTCTATGGAAGGAGGAGATGGTGACCTCTGTCCAAACCTACTGCTGGCCCCTGGGGTCCCTCACCACCCTAGATAGGACCTGCATCTATGCACCAAGCCGGCTACCTCACCCTAGGTATCCCTAGTGCTGGGTCTTGAATAGGGAGCTGATGGGATAAGCTCTTCGTCAACCCCACTAAACAACTTGAGAAGACACAAAGGGAACTTCTCTACTCCCCTCTCATCTCCTCTTCCCACCATCACATCCAAGATTTCTCCCGTGCCTCCCCCATACTCTGGAATGCTCTGCTACAACACACCAGACTCTCGCCTACCTTGACAAGCTTCAAAAGGAACCTGAAGACCCACCTCTTCCGACAAGCCTACAACCTGCCGAAACCCTCAGTCTGATACAGCGCCGCACAATCAGCTCTACACTCACCTACTGTATCCTCACCTATCCCTTGTAGACTGTGAGCCCTCGCGGGCAGGGACCTCTATCCTCCTGTACCAGTCTGTGCCTTGTATTGTTTATGATTATTGTACTTGTCCCTATTATGTATACCCCTTTCACATGTAAAGTTCCATGGAATTGATGGCGCTATTATAATAATAATAATAATAATAATAAAAAATAATAATAACACACAGGGCGGAAAATGCATAAACTCCTTATCTACAGATGTCTTAGGTAAAAGTTCAGCAAAGTTTTCAGCAACAATTCTACAGAGGAGTACAAGCCATCTGCTTGCAACTAAGGCTAATGAACTGAAAAAAATATCACCAGCATCAGTCAAAGGAAGAATTATTTAAGCACCAAGAGAATACTGATAATCAGCAGCTGGGTAGAAGGCGAGCTCCTGCTGGGTCCAAAAGGAAGAGAGATGAATCCAGCAGGAAAGTACCTATACTAATGAATTATGACCCGAGAGCTGGGCCCTAGATAGGGAAGGGGTGGGATGAGCTCTTCATCAACCCCACTAAACACTAAAAGAGACACAAGGAGCTCACACATGAGGAAAAAGCATGAAGAACTTATTTCTAAATGCCTCAGGAAGAAGTTCAGCAAAGAGCAGCAATGATCCTACAGTTGAGTGCAAGCCATCTGCTTGCATCCAGAGCTTGTGAAGGAACTGAATTTCACCAGCATAAAAAAGGGAAAATGAGAGTATTTAAACTCAAGGGGAAATACAGATTCATTAGCAGCTGAAAGGGAAGAGGAGCTTCCCAGGGTCTTAAAGGGAAAAGGATGAAAGCCAGCAGAGGAGATACCTAGTACACTGAATACTAACAGCAGGAATAATAGAAAGTCAAGGAGGATTTTCGCAGATAAATGCAGATAAGTGACCTTTTACTGCCAGAAACCACATGACTGTCTGTCACCCATGAAACTCGGTCTCCAAGTAATGGAATGGGTCAGATCGTAAGGTAACAGGACCTCTAACACACACCACTCTCCCCTCCGATGAGTCAGATAACAAGCTTTGACAACCACCTACACTAGAATTATTAAATTTGTAATGAAAAAATACCAGCAAAAGAAAAATAATGGTGTACTTTAGGGTTGAGGCTCAACAGGGAGTGGGTTTTCAAGGTTAGATTTAGAATCATTGTTTGTGGACCGGACCATTCACACAATACCAGGGCTAAATAGAAATATTCATCCCTTGCGCCCTATATTAAATGTAAAACTCAATCTTAGTAGTGGAAACTAATATAACATTACTATAATGGGGCAGTTTGGTTTCAAATAATGTGTCCAGCATTTGTCAGATACCCTAGTGGAAACTAAACAGACCTCATTATAGATAAAGGGATATGTATGATTTTTGCAACAAATGCAGTTTGCAATAAAACTGTTGGTTGTTCAGGTGCCATATTCCTGTACGGATAGTGGTTCTGGTGATGTAGTTTTGTACTTGTAGTGGTTCTGGTGCTGTATTTATGTACTACTGATGGTTCAAATGATGTACTCATGTAGTGATGATGCTTCTAGTGCTGTATTCATCACTAGAACCGTCATCACTACATGAATATGAAGCCAAAATCATTATCAGTACATAAATAGAACATCAGAGCCATCAATAGTACATAAATATGGCACCCAAGCGATCATCAGGACAATCGTCAGCGATCATCAAAACCACTATCAGTACATCAACACAGCCCCAAAACCAACATCATTAAATGCAGTTACAAGCTTTCCACTATTGAGATTCAAGCATATTTATTTACTGTGAATTAAAATTTGGGGGGAAACCTTGCAAACTCAGTGAATTCAAATTTCTCTAAAAATAACTAAACGTTTCAAAATGTTTTGACATTTTGTAGTCACACGTCAGAAGTTTAAGGCAGTGGAAATTCTGAACCTGCCCCCTCTTTGCTCAAATCAAGGCGCAGGTGTTCCTTGTATCCACAAGAGTACCATAACTACAAAGATGTATAGGCTCAAAAGAAAGTCAACAGGGCCAATTCAACAAATACTTTGCACCACAAATCTGGTATAAATTTATTTTAAAAGTTGCACATTTTTTGCAACAGTACTACCAAATTTTTGAAAAGCGAGTGGAGCTAACAAGGAGGGTGCGTAGCCAAATGCAGCTTGACATAAATTACAAAAGAAATGTTCTCCAGTCCAAGATAGGAAAATGTTTCTTATGCTGGTGTACCACCTCAGTGTTGGTCAGGCTGCTCGCATCTTGGTGGCTCGAGGGGCCCGGACCTGGGTTGGCGGACACTTTGATCCGTGAAAAGGGGGTATTTACAGGGGATAAGTTTGTGACGCGACCTGTGGGTTGCTGTAATGGGAGTACCGCCGCTGCTGTAAGGAGTACCGGGGCAGATGGAGTTAAGCAGTCTGATGTTAGTCCCTCCACAGGTAGGGATGGTCCCGGGTTCAGGGGTTGTTGGTGGTTGTTATTTGGGAGCGAAGGGTGCAGGGAACCAAAGTACTCACTGTGGGTAGTCGTGGTGCTGGATGAGGATTATAAAGGAGACACACACGCGGCAAGTAAACCAAGTTCTCTATGTGCCGCTGCGGGAAGCCCGTCCAAGTACCCGGTCCCACCGGTGTCACATAGTAATCCGGAGCCTGCCTCCGTGCACAGTTTCATGTCTGCGTGAGTCCCTATAGCCTGAAACTATAAGGTCTCGCTTCTTCAGTTTTTAGGTGAAGATGTGCTCGCAAGGGCTGGCACTTGGGACTTTAGTTGGTTGCTTTCGCTGGAAAACCCTGTCCCTCGCAGTGTGCTGATGCCCTCAGTCTCTGAGCTCTCTGGGAAGGTCCCTGAAGGTCCCCTTCCTCTGCAGTTTAATTGCAAGGATGTTGAATCGGCTCCTGACCTAGAGTCCTGAACCCCATCGTGCTCGATACCGGTAAGTTTCTTTTGGGCTTGCTGGTGGCGACAGTCCTCCTAGACTATGTCCGTCACACCCTTTCCACTGTCACTGCCACTGGTCCCCGACTCCTCTGGTCCCGGATTACTGTCTGTGACCCAACTACGGTCTAGCTCCCCGGGAGCTCACTCTCACCAGCTCCTCTCTCTTTGAGGGTTCTCATTCGACTCTCTCACTTCCCTCCCACCAGTGGCCCTTTTCCAGCTAGACCAACCCACTGGTGTGTCTGACAGGTCATGATGTAAGGTGTTGATTGGGATTTGTGGTGCTGATGGAGGCGACACCGGTTTCTGGGAACTTGAAACCATGGGGGGAAGGCCCTGTACTCTGGGTAAGGATGCAGTACCCTGTGGCACCCTGATGTAGTCAGGGGCACCACACAGGCGCCAGACAGAGGCGTTCACCTCTTAAGAAATTTGGACCATCTTATTCCAGCAGATCCTTCATCAATGTTAGCATACAAAACACCAGTCTTGATTAACTGGGGCTACGGTTAAATACACCTCTTTGAGGATAGGCTGCCCAATTCTGCCCCCTAATTTGAGCCATCAGCGAGGGTCTAAGGACATGGAGCAACCATCAATGAAAATATCTGAAATGTGACTACCAAATCAAAAGTCTAGGCATTTCTCATATTGAATTGATATGATTGTAGCAGAATATCATAGCATAGAATATTTTGCAAGAATTCTACAACAATTGAATTTGAGAAACGTCTGGGAATGTCCATTTTTTTGTACATTACTATAAATAATGTGCATACTCAGATAAGGGTGGGGATCACATGTCATGTGGGTAAGTTACACACAATTTACTTTCAGGAACAATAATATAGAATCTGGATATACCCAGAATGTACCTGCTATAAGTACAGTAACTAAAAGCTCGGAAACATTCCTGGAAACGTCTCCGCACTCAGGTCTACCATTTACTATAATACACAAGTTTTCTACATACAAGGTTACAGTTCACTCAAAGGCTCTTTTAAAGGAGAAGCATCAGGAGGAGAGATCTTTATCATTTATGTATGACTGTATGTATGATATTCCTAACTCTGCGATACTTAGTTTACCAAACCACAGTGTATTCCATGACTGAAGGTCACTTTATTTTTGAATAGCGGAGTATTCAGTAGCTCATATTTGTACTGAAAACTGCTGATATCATAATATCCAAAATATTCAGTAGAGATACTAAAAATGAGCCTGACGGCTGATTTATGCCGCCCTGTCCATGGCAGCCTGTATCAGGCATTGGCTGTACAATTTCAGCCGGGTGTGTTTGGTTTGGAAATGCTGCGGCGTTTCCGAAAAAAACATACTTTAATAGCCAGCCGGGGACCAAGCTCCAGGGGAGACTAGTCGGACATGCTGGCCCTCAGAGGCTTCTCTCCACCCGCTGCTCTGGACTGACAGGTCTCTCTCTATTTAAAATACAAGTAAAAAATTACAAGGAATATATGACCATTGACAGACTAGTACAGAGGGGAGAGACCCTGCCCTCATGGGCTTACATTTTACAGAGCAGACGCATATAGAGAGCTCATATATACTATTCACAAAATGATAGGAATATTTGGCTTTCGAGTGAAATTTATGGAAAACGTAAAAAGTTCATGCTATAGTGACATTTCATCTTGTATATATATATATATATATATATATATATATATATATATATACACCTTATCATTCAATGAGTTTTCTTTATTTTCAGGACTCTAAAAATTGTAGATTCACATTGAAGGCATCAAAACTATGAATTAACACATGTGGAATGAAATACTTAACAAAAAAGTGTGAAACAACTGAAAATATGTCTTATATTCTAGGTTCTTCAAAGTAGCCCCCTTTTGCTTTGATTACTGCTTTGCACACTCTTGGCATTCTCTTGATGAACTTCAAGAGGTAGTCACCGGAAATGGTCTTCCAACAGGTCTTGAAGGAGTTCCCAGAGATGCTTAGTAGTTGTTGGCCCTTTTGCTTTCACTCTGCGGTCCAACTCACCCGAAACCATTTCGGTTGGGTTCAGGTCTGGTGACTGTGGAGGCCAGGTCATCTGGTGTAGCACCCCATCACTCTCCTTCTTAGTTAAATAGCCCTTACACAACCTGGAGGTGTGTTTGAGGTCATTGTCCTGTTGAAAAATAAATGATGGTCCAACTAAACGCAAAGCGGATGGAATAGCATGCCGCTGCAAGATGCTGTGGTAGCCATGCTGGTTCAGTATGCCTTCAATTTTAAATAAATCCTCAACATTGTCACCAGCAAAGCACCCCCACACCATCACACCTCCTCCTCCATGTTTCTCGGTGGGAACCAGGCATGTAGAGTCCATCCGTTCACCTTTTCTGCGTCGCACAAAGACACGGTGGTTGGATCCAAAGATCTCAAATTTGGACTCATCAGACCAAAGCACAGATTTCCACTGGTCTAATGTCCATTCCTTGTGTTCTTTAGCCCAAACAAGTCTCTTCTGCTTGTTGCTTGTCCTTAGCAGTGGTTTCCTAGCAGCTATTTTACCATGAAGGCCTGCTGCACAAAGTCTCCTCTTAACCCTTTCACGACCGGCCGATTTTTCGCCTTCCGTTTTTTTTTTTCGCCATTCTTTTTCTGAGAGACGTAACTTTTTTATTTTTCAGTCAATATGGTCATGTGAGGGCTCATTTTTTGCGGAACGAGCTGTACTTTTAAATGAAACCATCAGTTTTACCATATTGTGTACTAGAAAATGGCAAAAAAATTCCAAATGCTGAAAAATTGCAAAAAAAGTGCGATAGCACTATGGTTTTTGAGATATTTTATTCACTGTGTTCACTATATGGTAAAACTGATGTGTGGGTGTGATGCCTCAGGTCAGTGCGAGTTCGTAGACACCAAACATGTATAGGTTTACTTTTATATAAGGGGTTAAAAAAAAATCGGAAGTTTGTCCGAAAAAAGTGGCGCACGTTTTACGCCATATTCCGTGACCCGTAACGTTCTCATTTTTCGGGATCTTAGGCTCAATGACGGCTTATTTTTTGCGTCTCGAGCTGACGTTTTTAACGGTACCATTTTTGCGCAGATGCTACGTTTTGATCGCCTCTTATTGCATTTTGCGCAAAAGTTGTGGCGACAAAAAAACGTCGTTTTGGCGTTTGGAATTTTTTTGCCGCTACGCCGTTTACTGATCAGATTAATTGATTTTATATTTTGATAGATCGGGCATTTCTGAACGCGGCGATACCAAATGTGTGTATATTTTTTATTTTTTTAACCCTTTAATTTTCAATGGGGCGAATGGGGGGTGATTTGAACTTTTAGGTTTTTTTGTTTTTTTTTAATTTTTTAAAACTTATTTTTTTACTTTTTTTTTTTATTTTACTAGTCCCCCTAGGGGGCTATTGCGATCAGCATTCCGATCGCTCTGCAGTATCTGCTGATCACAGCTGGAAGGCTGTAAACAGCAGATACGCTGTCTTTCTCTTTTGCTGTGCTCCGGGCACAGCGAAAGTGAAACCAATTCATCTGTAGTACAGGAGTCATCACATGACCCTGTACTACCATGACAACTATCGGGAGTCACGTGATCGCGTCACGTGACTTCCGGTTTCGGCGGTAAGTAAAACTTTACCGCGATTGCGCTTATAATGGCGCTGTCATGTATTGGATTAATCGGCACGAGCAGATAACGATTCTGCTCGTGCCTAGCAGGCACACATCTCAGCTGTGAAAATCAGCTGAGATGTGTGCCGATCGCGGCATGCTGCCGCCGGAGGACCGCGGGCAGTAAGATTATGTCATTTAGGACGTAATTTTACGGCCCGCGGTCGTTAAGAGGTTAATAGTTATTTTACAGATGAGAAGGTGTGTCCAAACTTTTGGTCAGTACTGTATATATATATATATATATATATATATATATATAGTTTTAATTTGTCAAACCACATTAGGCCAGTAAGCTTTTTACAGCAGGTGACAACACCTGTAAATATTTAATTATAACTAATAAATCATATAAAATAAATGATAGTAATGTTGCTGATGTTTATTTCATAATACTTTAAGGGGTTGCCCTTTCTAATATAATAAGTCTGCAGTGGTTTCCTAGCAGCTATTTTACCATGAAGGCTTGCTGCACAAAGTCTCCTCTTAACAGTTGTTCTAGAGATGTGTCTGCTGCTAGAACACTGTCTGGCATTGACCTGGTCTCTAATCTGAGCTGCTGTTAACCTGCGATTTCTGATGCTGGTGACTCAGATAAACTTATCCTCCGCAGCAGAGGTGACTCTTGGTCTTACTTTCCTGGTGTGGTCCTCATGTGAGCCAGGTTCTTTGTAGCATTTGATGTTTTTTGCCACTGCACTTGGGGACACTTTCAAAGTTTTCCCAATTATTCGGACTGACTGACCTTCGTTTCTTAAAGTAATGATGGCCACTCGTTTTTCTTTACTTAGCTGCTTTTTTCTTGCCAAAATACAAATTCTAACAGTCTATTCAGTAGGACTATCAGCTGTGTATCCACTAGACTTCTGCACAACACAACTGATGGTCCCAACCCCATTTATAAGGCAAGAAATCCCACTTATTAAACATGACAGGGCACACCTGTGAAGTGAAGACCATTTCCGGTGACTACCCCTTGAAGCTCATCAAGAGAATGCCAAGAGTGTGCAAAGCAGTAATCAAAGCAAATGGTGGCTACTTTGAAGAACCTAGAATATAAGACATATTTCAGTTTTTTCACACTTTTTTGTTAAGTATTTCATTCCACATGTGTTAATTCATAGTCTTGATGCCTTCAATGTGAATCTACAATTTTCAGAGTCATGAAAATAAAGAATACTCTTTGAATAAGAAGGTGTGTCTAAACTTTTGGTCTGTACTGTGTATATATATATATATATATATATATATATACATATATATATATATATATATATATATATATATACTGACTGGCAACTGCAGGTGCAAGCTGCTATGATTGCACAATACAGAAACAAAAGAATACAGCAGCCTCTGTAATATTAGGCTAGAATCCCATTAAAGAATGGTATACCTAATATAAGTATCTCAAAAAATGGCCAATTTATGTGTTAGGTACCTTAATTTTTATACCTACACTCTAGATAGCACTAGGGCAGTCCAAATCTCATGGATGCTCATGGATACTAATGTCCAACTGTTCAATGTTTCAGTACTTTTTGCACAACTTGCTGTTCTCTAACAAGGGCTTAATGGAAGAATTCACAACTGATTGATCCATGGATTGCTCAATAACTGTTGGGGTTCAATTAAAATTGGTATAAACAGTCCTCTTTATCATGCTGTTCGCATTTCGACATTATGAGACCAAGACAACACCTAACAAATGATTATGAGCATATCTCAGCATTGTGAGCGTTCAAAAGCAGGATGCTCTGAGACAGAAGTGGTCACTGAGCTTAGAGTGTCATAAGCAGGCTGCAACAGAGATACAGAGAGACTGGAAGAGTTACAGAAAGGCAGAGAAGTAGACATCCTTTGGCCACATCTGACACTAATGACCACTTCATTGAGAACAATGTCTTTCGGAATCGGATTTTGCAGAGCCCAATCTTGAATGAAGCAGATGTGGCTCTGCTGGGAATAGTCTACAGCTGTGTTTAGATTTTTCTGCTATTCACATAGAAAATGAATTAAGTGTGGGCCACAATGTGCTCTGTTATTTTTGTTGTGGTTGGCCCTTTATATAGTAGGGTGTATCTGATATGGAATACCTGAACATTTTGGCAATAACCCTTTAGCTTGAAGCTCATGTGCTCAATCGCAAAGTCTGTAACTATTAGCTGGGCACTTCTCAGAAGTCTTGAACCTCGTTTTTTGATGCACCTGCACTATGTTGTGATGTCATCATTTGGGACAGTGACCTCCCATGATCAGGGTGTGATACTTTAGTATAGACTCTTAAGAAATGCTGACATTTTCTTAACCCGCTCAGAAATGATAAAATGAATTAAGATTTGCTGGTAAATGTGGAGGGATTTAAAGTTTTATTGCGGTCAACAGTTTAAAGTTTATTTTATTACAAGTGACTGAGCGTTCATTCAGCCACTAGCAGGGGTCAGCCTGCTTTATTGACATTGCTGCTAGCAGCTTAATAGCAAATGCTAGCTGAAACGTACGTGTGCCCGTATGAAATTACAGTTCTCTCAGAAATACCAAAACCAATTACATTTTTTATTTTAGAAATGCGACATTGTATTTATTTATTTATTTAAATCTGGAAATTCTGAATCCACCTGTATTCATTTTACAATACAAGAGGGAATCGCATCAAGGACAATTCCTCAATAAAATGTTTCTATTGCTCCCTATATCAGCATTCGCCATAGTTATGGGGGATTTTTATTTAAACTAACACATTGGAAAATTCCAACAAAGCTAAGGCTGCATATGGAGATGTATAGGATGGGAAACCACCTGCAAGTCCTATCAGGCATTTAATTGAAGTATTTTTTGGATTATAAGACTTGATTTTCTTCCCAAAAATTTGGGAGGAAAATGAGGGGTGAGTCTTATAACCCGAATGTAGCTTACCGGGAGGTGGTGGAGAGGGCTAGCAGGAGGCAGGGGCAATGTTGCTGGCTGATGGCGCTGTGCTGGGGCTGCTGGCGCTGGGGGCTGCTGCGCTGGCGACCTCTGTGCTGGGGGGCAGTGAGGCAGGGGCAATCCTTAGAACGGCAGTGCAGCTTCAAATAATGGTGCCCGGAGTTGGCGTGTGTGCAGATGGAGCTCTCAGCTCAAGATCTCATCTGTGCATGCACCGCCTTCAGCCCAGCAGCGTACTTAAGGAAAATGGTGCCTGGCGGTGGCGCATGTGCAGATGAGATCTTGGCTTGTCATTGAGTCATTAGCTCAATCTGTGCATGCGCCATCTCCGGGCGCCATTATTTGAAACTGCACCGCCGACCTAAGGATGGCCCCTGCCTCATTGCCCCCTAGCACAGTGGTTCCCAGCACAGCAGCCCACAGCATCTAAGGATGGCCCCTGCCTCACCTCACCACCCACAGCACAGCATCCCACAGCACCTATGGATGGCCTCTGACTCACCGCACTGCCCGCGGAACAGCACCCCCCAGCATAACAACCCACACCAGTTATTGGGTCTTGCTGCCTCAAGCAGCCCACCGCATCATCACCTGGCTCCACCACTGCCCCTGCCTCCTGTGACCCCGCTCCACCACTTCTGCCACCCCCCTCTGATAAGACACCACCGGATTATAATATAGACCCCATTTTTTTTTACCTTTTTTCTCTAAATTTGGGGTGCATTTTATAATCCGGTGCATCTTATAAACCGAACAATCCGATATTTAGATTATGCAGTATAATTATTATACTTTTATTTGCTGTATTTTAGGGAAAATGTAGCATTTTCTCATCATTTTTGATGGTAAAAAAACACTGGCAAAAGGTAGTCTGAGAGTTTGGATTTTTTTAGGTAGTTTGTGACCTTTGTAGTATTTTACCCTTTTTAAAGAAAAAAAAAAAAAAAAGAATATATTACGTTTTTGGTGACATTTTTTTTCTTGTGTTTTTAAAATTACATGTAATTCGAACATAAATCTTTAAACCACAACTATGGCGGCACGGTGGCTCAGTGGTTAGCACTGCAGTCTTGCAGCGCTGGGGTCCTGGGTTCAAATCCCACCAAGGGCACCATCTGCAAGGAGTTTGTATGTTCTCCCCGTGTTTGCGTGGGTTTCCTCCGGGTACTCCGGTTTCCTCCCACATTCCAAAGACATACAGATAGGGACTCTAGATTGTGAGCCCCAATGGGGACAGTGTTGTCAATGTATGTAAAGTGCTATGGAATTAATAGCGCTATATAAATGAATAAAATTATTATTAATTATTATATAATATTTTTAGGGGAAATAAGTGTGAAAAAAATATATAAACCCAGGTCCCAGATGATAAAGCATACAGAGAAGCTGTACTGTGACTTAAAATAACACAAAAAAGGTCATAATAAAATACAAAGCATATATATTGATTATTTTTAGTGTTTTTTAGACCCCCAAAAGCTTAAAAAATGCCTTAAAGGAATTTTCTACCGTAGTTGTACAGTATATAAATAAGAGCTTTGTCATCATATAATAGAAATTCTACAACTTTTTAGCCTTTCTAGATTTTGGTTGGGTTGTCAGTGAGTAGATACATTCTTGTTTAACTGATGTACTGTAGGTAGACATCTCATTACATCACTGTCCTGATTGTCTTTGCAGTGTATCACATGACAATGGTCAATGATAGATTTTGATGTTATGGTTATACAACTTACTGATCCATAGGAGCAAAACCACTATCATCTTCTGATCCCTAAAAAAAGGGCTCTGGAACTCAGACTTTGTAGATCCCCATCTAAGTGGAGCGAAGGTGCACATTCTCCAATTCCATGCCAAATATTTTTAATGGGACTGCCGAAAATAGCCAATTGATTTGGTTGGCTTTCTCCGGCAGTGTCATATACAATCAATGGAATAACTCTTTAAGGGGAATCTGTGAAATCGAGACATTTTATTTCCTTGTAGATGTAGGGTCAATCTGCAATTAAGAAGCGTTAAAATAATGTGAGCACCCTTACTGGAAAAGTTGCTACAGTTAAAAAAATAAATTGTCATGGGGCAGTGTAGGGAGCAGTTATAGCAACCACTTACTATACTGTGAGCAGCGGTTGTGATCTGACACTGATTCACAGAAAAAACTTACCAAAAATAAAGCCAACAGCCAAAAAATGGTCAGCTAATGGCAAAAGCACATGCAGGATGCATACGGCCCCCCATGATAAAGGTTGGAATTTCACAGGTGCAGAATGCCTATAGAACAACCACCCCCAGCCTAATCTGTCAGGAGGGGGAGGTTGTCATGGGGGGTCGTATGCATCTTGCATGTGGTTTTGCCATTTTCTGACCATTTTTTGGCTGTTGGCTTTATTTTTGGTGAGTTTTTTCTGTGAATTTATTTCAATTATGCCCTTTGATGAGCTTTTTTGATGTGGTTAGTGACTCGTAAGCGTGGGGACCCTTGACGTATGGGTTACGAGCTTATATATTCTGGACAAAATATGACCAATACCTCACATATATTATCATTTTTATCATTTTATTATCGCACAATTCTGCAGGATGCAGCTGGTCCTCTGGGATGTCCGTCCATTGTGCCAGTGTACTTTTTAGGTGCTGGGCAGCCCGCCTGACCTAATAGAAGGGCGTGATCAATAGGCTTTGCCTGGACACTGTGCAATGCACGTATCTGTGTGACTGATGCCTTATTAGTGTGCAGTTTTATGCCGGCAACCTCCGCCTCCTGACAGATTAGGCTGGGGGTGGTTGTTCTATAGGCATTCTGCACCTGTGAAATTCCAACCTTTATCATGGGAGCCGTATGCATCTTGCATGTGCTTTTGCCATTATCTGACCATTTTTTGGCTGTTGGCTTTATTTTTGGTGAGTTTTTTCTGTGAATTTATTTCAATTATGTCCTTTGATGAGCTTTTTTGATCTGACACTGGAACTTTGATTGATAGCCTGTTGTGTAGTGTATGTGTAAACAGCAGACAGCCAATCAAACTGCCAGGAAGTGATTACATTACGCTCACTGTGTAGTGAGCTGTGACTGTAACCCCTCCATGCACTGCCCCTATGGCTGGAAGTGAGCAGCTACTGGGAGGATAAAAGTTAATTTTCTCCCTGTAGCTGCTGTTCTAGTTTGGCAGCCTAACATCATTTTATTGCTGTTTGCCTGCAAATTAACCTGATATGTACAGGTAAATGGCATTTCTGGACTCAACAGGTTCCCTTTAATGTTGTTGATTACGTCTCAGCTGATTGTTTGCAGATATCCTCTAAAAACATATTTTTTGGAAAGAAATCTGTATCAAAATAAAAAATTAATTAAAAATGAATAAAATAAATTACAGTTTACAAGCGAAGCAGGTTGTATTGTACATTTGGTAATTGGTAATTTGGTAATGTACATTGTTATTGTTGGTTGCTGAAGAAGGAGCATGCTGGCTCCAAAATGCATAGAACAATGAACAATAAAAACTGCTGATTTTAATGAAAAATCCTCTGAGTCTATCCGGCAGCTTCACTAAATTACTTCTCCCCATGGGGCTGCAATAGCCGGTTATCCACACTAACAAGCGGTCTAAGGTAGTTGTGACTTGCATAATTTCGAGGTGAGTGGTTCCCTGCACCCCCGTAGACTGGTTCCACCAGGATAAGACACCAGATTTGCGCCTTTTTGACTTTTCAGCTCCTTTAATCTAAATTACAGCAGTTACTTGCTGCTCTGATCAGGAGAAATTAATCAGCGATCAGACTGCTTATCCTTATAGTCCCCTAGGGGGACTAGTAAAAAAAAAAGTTTTAAAAAATAAACAAAATAAAAGTTCAAGTCACCCACCCATTCGCCCCATTGAAAATTAAAGGGTTAAAAAAAATAGTTATACACACATTTGATATCGCCACTTTCAAAAATGCCCGATCTATCAAAATATAAAATCAATTAATCTGATCGGCAAACAGTGTAGCGGCAAAACAATTCCAAAAGCCAAAATTACGTTTTTTGGTCATCGTAAATTTTGCGCAATATGCAATAACAGGCAATCAAAATGTAGCATCTGTGCAAACATGGTGCCATTAAAAACATCAGCTCGAGTCACAAAAAATAAGCCATCACTTAGACCCATATCCCGACAAAATGAGAATGCTACAGGTCGCGGAAAATGGCGCAAAAAAACTTTTTGGGAAAAGAACTTCTGAATTTCTTTTATTGCCTTAGATGAAAGTAAATCCATACATGTTTAGTGTCTACAAACTCATACCGACCTGAGCCATCACACCAACACATCCATTTTACCATATAATGAACAAGGTGAATAAAATATCCCAAACACAATCATGCAATTGCACTTTTTTTGCAATTTTTCCGCAGTTGGAATTTTTTTTGTTATTTTCCAGTACACTATATGGTAAAACTTATGGTTTCATTTAGAATTACAACTTGTCCTTATATGGCAAGATTGACAGAAAAATAAAAAAGTTACGGCTTTCGGAAGAAGGGGAGCAAAAAAACAAAAACGAAAAACGGAAAATCGCCAGGTCATGAAGGGGTTTAATATATGCCTCTATTAAATGCTCAAGTACCACTTCATTCACAGTTATTGTCTCCTCTCCATTCTGTAGATCGGTGTGAAGCCCAAAAGTAGAACCAGCATCTTTCAGACATTGTTGGCTTATCCTGTGGATATTACTTTAATGTCTAACATGGGAATCACCTTACCATAGAATCACATATGATTGTAAATATGTCTAACAACAATGTAACTACACATATAATAAGTAACGTATATACACACACATATATATATATATATATATATATATATATAAACATACATTCCTGTCTACCGCCATTAACTTGAGAACGGCGGCAGCTGTAGGCATAGAAGTGGTGTATAGTAAAGTAGCCATGCGCTATGCAATGAAACCAGCTATAGCGCCACCTGGTGGAAAACTACGGAGTTTGCATTTTTATCTTGAAAACGGAACAAGATAGAGAAAAAAGTGAATAAAAATTTTTTAGGGCATCATCAATTCAATATGAATTGACACTTTGCATACAGAAATGTTATGATATGAAACCCATGACCCCCCCCCCCCAAAGCATTGAATGCTGGTCACGCATATGGCGCTCATTTAACTTTGATGCTCAAAGTGGCCCCCGTCAGCTGCAATGCATATCTGGACTCTGGACACCATATTGTATTTTCCTGCACGTCGTGTAATATGGTAGGTATGGTAGGTAGGTCCTGCAATGTTGGTGGAGGGGTCGCATACACCTGCTGTTTGTTGTGACCTCACAGAAAGAAGTCCAATGGGGTCAGGTCAGGTGAGCATGGAGGCCACTCCACGGAGCCACCACACCCAATGACTTGTAGGAAGGTCTCCATGAGGTATCGCTTCACGTCCGCAGCCTTATGAGTTTTACACGTTCTAATCATAGCATTTCTGTATGCAAGTTGTGGATTCGTTTTGAATTAATGATGCCCTACAACTTTGTCATTCCTTTTTTTTCTCTATCTCGTTCCGTTTTTCGAGATAAAAATGCTAACTCCGTTGATTTCCACCAGGTGGTGCTATAGGTGGTTTCATTGCATAGTGCATGGCTACTTTACTATACCTAGACACCACTTCTATGCCTATAGCTGCCACCGTTCTCAAGTTAATGGCGATGGACAGGATATGCGTTGACAGACTATATACATAACGTCCATTACAGAAGAGGAGGCTGTTTGTGATATTGTATCAGCTACGATATAAAAAAAAAGTGAAAAAAAGATAAGTGTAAGTTCACACAGTAATAGTGGAAAAAATTGGCTTCACCTCAGCAGCACAAGACATTTATTGAATTTTGTGGGAGCCAGTGACTTGTCCACTCATGTCATTATGTCACTCAGGATGAGGTTACATGTGACATGTGAGTAGTGTCGTCTTACCAGTCAGAAGCCATAGACTGACGGTCGATGCAGGAGAGTAGTAATGTGAGATTCCTGTAATTCCTGCACAGATAAACTATGGTGTCAAGTGCAGGTCTGTGGGTTCATATATCCCAGTTCCTATTTAACACACTGATCATATATTGTGAATGTTCCTTAAAGATAATCGATGATGATATGCAGTATAGGTCTGCAAAATTGGGGTTTATGACCATTTTGTCAAATGCAATGCATGATTCCTGTTTTCTTATGCCATGATTTAAAAAACACTTCAATTTTGAAATATGTATGAATTTGGCACAAAACGCGTGTGAAATTACGTAGAAGCAAGATGAACATGAAAAATCTTTATTGTAGCCAAAAATGTTTACA
The DNA here is from genome assembly GCF_048569485.1 of Anomaloglossus baeobatrachus. Classification (NCBI taxonomy): domain Eukaryota; kingdom Metazoa; phylum Chordata; class Amphibia; order Anura; family Aromobatidae; genus Anomaloglossus; species Anomaloglossus baeobatrachus. Next base: position 95,182,203 of record NC_134353.1, on the reverse strand, counting down.
ATATATATATATGTATATATATATATATATATATATATATATATATATATATATATGTGTATATATATATATATATATATATATATATATATATATATATATATATATATATATATATGTATATATATATATATATATATATATATATATATATATATAAAAATAATATAAAATGTACTGAACATTCATTCTGCAACTTTATTGGAAATTAATTATTGCACTTTTTCCTTTTCTTGTCAAAGCTTCTCTTGATACCGCTTCTCTTATAGAAGGCTGTGGATCTTCTCTGTGAAGCATCCAGCACAGTCATCCCCCATCATGTTTACATTCCATCTACCTGGGTATCGTTGTTCTAAGTCCTTGATATCCTGATTAAATCTTTATTCTTGCTCTTCGCTAACAGCACCAGGGTTTTCAGGAAAGTAGTTCAAATGGGAATGTAAAAAATATAACTTCAAAAGTCATCAAACACAAGGCTTTGCAACATTTCAGCATGTCCTCCATGATGAACTTTAATTTTGGATCTTTATTGCAGAGGCGTATCTGGGAGGGACTGGCGGGGCATCTGCCCTGGGCGCAGCTGTCAGGGGGCGGTATCGGCCGGCCTGATGTGGTGGTCTGATTCTCCTCTTGTCTTGTTGCCCCTATAGTGGAAGATGGCTATTCTGAGTCCTGGCAGCCAGGACCCAGAGGAAGTTCAGTACATGGCTCCCACTGATTAATTGTCCTTGTATCTTTCAGACACGAGGACAATTGAAGCGGTGACCATCAGCGCTGACTTCTGGGTCAGAGCGATGTCTGCAGTGTGATCAGGTCATCTGATCACACTGCTGACCTGGAATTCAGGGCCACAGCGCAGAGGTGACAGACAACGCTGGTTATAAGTGCTCCAGTGAGCTGAAGACACCACCAAAGAAGAACAGTGGGAGGTAAGGGGGAGGTATCTGTGGACACAGAATGGGGGGACAGTTTCATCTCCCCACCCTCTATCAGTGGACATGACCCGCCCCAGGGCCGTGGGGTACTCGGTTCCGGGTGTTGGTCAATGGGATTATGTCACGGGGGCCTGTGCCCGATTCTGTGGCCCTGGTGGTCGCTGAAAGTCAATAAATAATAAAAATAAAAAAATAAATAAAATAAAAAAATAAATAAAAGTATTTCGTGACGCCACCTACGGTTCCAGTATGGTTACTGGGGCTGCAGGTCAGACCTCTGGGGTGATGGTTAGGCAGCCAGTTGTTTACGCTTCCCGTAGGTGAAGTGGGGTCCCCAGGGCAGTTTTAGTAGTACACAGATATGGCGGCCATTTTTCCTCACAGCCTTTTCAACTGTCCCTTTAGTGCAGCAGCCTATGGCTCCTCAGATGAAGAAATAAAGTGCGTCACACCAATTCATTAACTCTGACCAGATTTTACTTGCAGGTGTTAAAAGGGGTTCAGTTTCTGATGTTACAGTTTTTGAGTAATCTGGGAACAGTTCAGGATCTCTGCACCAGGTCAGTTGTGAGGCCTCCCTGCTGTGCTGTTTCTCTCCTTGGTACTAGGCTGCCTGGAGCTATACCTTGTCCCTCTCTCACTGTCTTCACCTGTATGGCAGGTGGCGAGAGCTTCTCTAAGGGGCACTGCTGTACTCACTACTGTCCCTAAGCTCTGTGTAGCGGCTTTGCCTTCAGGTGTTGCTGCGGCCAGGAGATCTGCAGTCTCCCTAGCCCCCGGTCTTTATTGCTGGGCAGATTAGATCCCTCACAATCTCGGATGCCGGTGTCTGATAATCAGCGCTGTTCCTTGGGGATGAACCAGTCAGGCTCCACCTCCCCGGTCTCTCCTCTTTTGCCTCACTCTTGATCCCTCAGGAGGTCACACAGTTACTTCTGCGGGCTAAGCACTGCCCTCTCCATTTTGATGTCTTCCCTCACTCTCTGCTCGCACAGTCTCCTCCTTTCTCCAACTGTCAACTGTCTCTCTGACTCTGCCTCCAAACCTGGCTTTAAGGGGACCTCATCTGAACTCGACTTGTAGAGCTCCCCCTCCAGGCTTGGAGTGGAAATGTTGTATGTGGGATTACCTGATGTGGAGATCCTTCCCTGCCCAGGTACAGGTATATTTGTGGCAACTGAACCCTGGGGTGCCACATTCACACTATGGGGGACAGAGGGTGGGGAATGGGCAGTATCTATATACACAGTATGGGGGAGAGAGGGTGGGGAAAGGTAACTATCTGTGGACACAGTATGGTAGAAAGAGAGGATGGAGAGGGGAACGTATCTTTGGACACAGTATAGGGATTGAGAGGATGAGGTGTGATGTATACAGACACAGTATAGTGAGAGAGAGTGAGGGGTGATGTATGCAGACATAGTAAAGTCATCATGGCGTCAGGACAAGATGAAGAATATAAAGAAATGACTCCGATCAGAGACAACATCATTTATAAGATACCTGAATGTAAATGTTTATTTGAGATACTGAATATGTACCATCATTAGGCCTTGATCCCACTTGCGCATTGCTTCTGATGTGAGCGCAATGGGACCCCCATTTATGAGCTGTTCTTCATGCAGGTGGCCGGAAATGCTTATTTCTGGATCTGCACCGTCCTCTGATGGTGTCTGTGGCCGGGTACTGCACATCCACCTCATTGATATTAATAGAAGGCTGATGCCACTATCAGAAGATGGAGCAGATCTAGAACTGGGCACTTCTGGCCACCTGCCACCACCGGCACGGCACCTAGAACAGGCAATTGACTGGGGTGTGAAAAAATGATGATGAAAGGTCCAGCACAATCCAAAGAAATTCTTTTCATATGAAAACCGAAATTTTCTTAAATAAAACGCGATTCTTTATTGATGCATTTTAAAAAACAAGTGAAAATAAAAACATCTTACGCGTTTCAAGAGAAAAAACGCTCTTAATCATAGACTTTAACTGCCTGATGGGAATGGTGAATCTCTGAATGGTGAGTTGAAAATATTTTTCCTTGTTTTTTTTTTTTTCCCTTCATTATCAATTGACAGGAGTGCCAGGTGCCGGACCCTGACCAATCAGACATTGGTGACTTTAATAAGGTCTTGTGCCATCTGACAAGTTAAGGGTTAATATGTTTTTATTTATATTGTTAGGAACATTAAAGGGGTTGTCCAAGTTTGTGATGAGCCTGAAGTCACTCTGTGTATCTGTGGCGCCCTGGACAAGTAACAACACACACACACACACCCACCCCCAGCAGTTCACAGCAGACATCCCCAGTGAGACCTGATTTCTTCCTCAGGTTCAGACAGACACACCAGGTGGGCGGAGTCAGGCAGATGGGCACGCCCACTGAGGAGTTTAGCTGGCCTGAGGCAGGAAACAAGTTCAGACAAGTCCAGGAGAGGAAGAGAGAGGAGGTCTGCAGAGAGGCAGACGCAGACTGGGGCCTAGGTTGGAGCCTAGGTCCCTCGTGTAGCCAGTGAGGCAGACGCTAGTGGCCGTCTGCAGGAGACGGGAAGACAGTCTTGGTGGAACCGTAGGTAGCCGGGGCTGGGTGGTGGCCCACCGGTACCGAACCGGGGAGCCAGCTGGAAACCGGAGCACAGGAAGAGCGTACATGAAGGTGCAGGAAAGGACTTACACTACCAACCAGGGGTCAGGGGAAAAACACCGCAGCCGCCTGTGGGACCCGTCCATCCAGCCGTTTGTTTGACCAGAGACTCTGTGTAAATTACTGGCTGAGTGAGTACCACCGTGCTGTGCGGCACAGCGCTGCCCCCGCGACCCTGCACCTCACCAGGCCCCGTAACCCGCCTGCCATCCATCCTACCCCTCACCGGGCCCCAGGACAACCAATCCCCCTACCCACGGAGGGGAGAACCAACATCCAAGCTGCTGCCTGTCATCGCTCCCGGGATCCCCGTCCAGAGCAGCGGTGGTGTCACCAATCTCACCACAACCGTGGGTGGCACGGACAATATCCCTAAACCAAACCACCCCCCCTTTCACTCACGGGCGAGGAACGCCGCTCGAGTCCCCGGGATCCGGCCCACCGCTCAAGCCACCACCGAGCAGCAGTAGCAGCAGCGGACGGACCCGAGCAGTGGGTGAGCGCAGCGTTCCCTCCTCCGCCCGCGACAACTTGGCGTCACGAACAGGATCTTAGTATCTTACCACTCTGCCGTCTGGTAGAGGTGCGCCTTGTGACCGCCGGAGGTGTCCGGCCGAAAATTTTGAGAAGCCGCCATTTTGGGCGTGAAAAATCCCCGCTCGAGCGTCTCCTCGGGCAGTGGAGGCGCGAAAGCCGAAGCTCCGCCCCTGAAAAGGAGGAGCCGGAAAAAGACTAAGGGGGACGGATGGCGTCTGGCCACATGTAGCTCGCGGCTGTGGAAGCAGGGACGCCAGGACTCTGCCAGTATTTGCTTCCTGGAGCACCGCTGCACGAGATGCCCCGTCCGTCCGGCACCACTGAAACCTCAGTGCCCGTGCCCGCGGCCAACGCCCCGACCGACCCGTTACCCCTGTGACCGGTAGCGGAGCTCGCAGCGTCTGTGAGGGAGGGCTCAGACCTGGGGTCCCCAGGTCTTACCTTCGTCACCGCCCTGCCACCGGTCCCGGCTTTCATCCCGGCCGCACTGCTGATGACGACGGCCCCGGCAGTCCGCCCGGCCGCGACAGAGATGACGACGGCTCCGGCAGTCCGCCCGGCCGCAACGGCAGCGAAGTACCCATCCCGTTAACGAATCTGGGCAGCCTGGTTCTGGACTGGGGTCAAGGGGTGCTGCCCATTTCTTAGGGGCAGCATCAGGGCCAGGTTGTTTGGGTGGGTGACTGAAGGACCCGTTCCGTTGTTCTTATTAAAAGTGTACTGTTGTTGCAACGGTTGAGGTGATATGCCTCCCGTAAGGGAAGTTGTATAAAAAAAAAAAAAAATGCATGTGTGAAGATGTTTAAAAAATGTTTTATTTTTTTTCAGTTCGTGAAAAATAAAACCGGTAATGGACGGGCAGCCCGCGGACGGTCTGCATTTTACTAAGGGGGAATGTGGCGCCCTGGACAAGCCAGGGGCCACAGGTAACAACACACACACACACCCCCACCCCCAGCAGTTCACAGCAGACATCCCCAGTGAGACCTGATTTCTTCCTCGGGTTCAGACAGACACACCAGGTGGGCGGAGTCAGGCAGATGGGCACGCCCACCGAGGAGTTTAGCTGGCCTGAGGCAGGAAACAAGTTCAGACAAGTCCAGGAGAGGAAAAGAGAGGAGGTCTGCAGAGAGGCAGACTCAGACTGGGGCCTAGGTTGGAGCCTAGGTCCCTTGTGTAGCCAGTGAGGCAGACGGTAGTGGCCGTCTGCAGGAGACGGGAAGACAGTCTTGGTGGAACCGTAGGTAGCCGGGGCTGGGCGGTGGCCCACTGGTACAGAACAGGGGAGCCAGCTGGAAACCGGAGCACAGGAAGAGCGTACACGAAGGTGCAGGAAAGGACTTTCACTACCAACCAGGGGTCAGGGGAAAAACACCGCAGCTGCCTGTGGGACCCGTCCATCCAGCCGTTTGTTTGACCAGAGAATCTGTGTAAATTACTGGCTGAGTGAGTACCACCGTGCCGTGCGGCACAGCGCTGCCCCCGCGACCCTGCACCTCACCAGGCCCCGTAACCCACCTGCTATCCATCCTACACCTCACCGGGCCCCGGACAACCAATCCCCCTACCCACGGAGGGGAGAACCAACATCCAAGCTGCTCCCTGTCATCGCTCCTGGGATCCCCGTCCAGAGCAGCGGTGGTGTCACCAATCTCACCACAACCGTGGGTGGCGTCACGGACAATATCCCTAAACCAAACCACCCCCCCTTTCACTCACGGGCGAGGATCCGGCCCACCGCTCGAGCCACCACCGAGCAGCAGTAGCAGCAGCGGCCGGACCCGAGCAGTGGGTGAGCTTAGCGTCCCCTCCTCCGCCCGCGACATATCACTCTATGTGACTGCAGACTTCTGAATTCTCAGTGCGCACACTGTCAGGATTCTCTGGTGCCAGCGGTAAGAGTGGGTGATTACGAAGCTGCAAGTATGCGATTTACATAGATGTTGTCACGTGCTGAACAGACATGCGTGGCCTCGCTCAATGAAAATTAATTGACTGAGGCCGAACACATCAAATCAGAATATGGCCAGAAGTATACAAATCTCATACTTGTGCTCACATGATCGTCCACTCTCGTCACTAGCACTGAAGAATCCTAAAAGTGTGCAGAGCATGGGTTGTAAGAATTCAGAAGCCTGAAGTCACAAATAGAGTCACTGCAGACTTTCATCATAAACCTGAAAAACCCCTTTAATTATAAAATTAAGCAGTATAGTATCCTCAGTTCTAACAGCGTGTAATATACCCACTGTCACAATTCAGCTCTGCTCGCTGGTTCCAGCAATCATCACATGGCTGCTCCACTCATATGTGATTTTCATACTTGCATGTGACAATCAGCTTTTCTTCCTATGTTTCTCATTGAACATTAAGAGAATTATGAAGAGAAGCTCGTCATCACGTGACTGTAATTATGAAAATTACATATGAATGATTGGTCACATGACGACCACCCAAACTGCTTGGTCCGGGGGGGATGCGCCAAACTGAATTCTTGCCCCAGGTGTTAGAAAGCTTAGATACACCTCAGTTTGTTGTTACCTAGAAATTTCTTCTCAACTTCTTTAAAAGAATGCCAAATCTTGGAGATGGCTGAATGAGAAACAAACAAAGATAAGGTAAAACGTAGATCTTGAGAAGACCAGAAACGTTTTGTGGGGAGATATCGCGATAATAGGTCAGAGATTTATTGAGATGATAGCTGGTCCATGGAGACTTTTCTAACAGACCTTACACACAGGGGACAGAAGGCCCTTTGACAGGAGCCAATTAATGCCATGGAAAGTCATATTGGCACTTACTTGCTTACGTAGAGATGACCATTCGTATGAAAGCTCATTTAACCAATGAAGAAAACTATAAAACGCCTTCAACTATCGTGTAATTGGCGGCTGTGTCACAAGTTTTGTCTTTTGCTGATTAAGTCCTATAGTAAAATAGTAATTTTGCTTAAGGGAATTTCTGGGCACTCAAAGGCTTCAAGGGCTGGGTTGTACTGCTTCTTCCACATACTTCCACTGCTCTGCTTACAAAGCTAAATTATTGAGCACTAGCTAAGCTTTTAGGCAACTGTTTAGTCAGTGAAAGTGCAGTAATGCAATAGCCAGAGCCAGTAGCGGTCTTCTCAGCCTGTCCTACAGGAATATCATGTGTGCAGCTCAGGATGAGGATGGGGATTTCTCTCTTCCTGGTTACTCTACAGACAAATATTTATTTTCTGGACCAGAAGTTGAAGGCACTGAATCATCAGACAGTTTTGTAGCATAAAACTGAAAATACACAAACTTTTTGAGCAACAGGTTTTTACACCGGTGCCAGCCAGGTCAGCAACTTTTTGAAAAGCTGATGGCGCAGATCAAAGTGAGCAGGACCTCACTGTCAGCTAGAGTAGATGATGTAGAACGCATCATCCACACTAACTTCAGAAGGAGGACGAAGACCGAAAGACGAGGAGCGGGACCTGGAGAACGGAGATGTCCATCTAACCAGTCTGCTCTGCACCGACTGTTAGGTAAGTATTATGAACATTCGGTGACAGGTTCCCTTTAATGTGCATAGTTTCATAGTGTTTAAGGTTGAAGGTAGACTTAAATCCATCGAGTTTCACCCATGACCTAACCTAACAGCTAAAAAATGCAACAAATTTATTAAGACGTGAACTTCTATTAAAGATTTTGGTGCATCTTTCTCATGCAAACTCAACTTCAAGACTGGTATACCAAAACGCTAATCTGGTCGAATGGAAGCCTAAGTGTTTTTGGTGTGCCTGCTTATATAGTCCCAAAAAAGCTATATGATCGCCAAATAGCCCACCGGTCTCTACCTTCTGGTCCTGTCTCGGCTCACTGGGAATAGCAGTGCACATCTCTTGTCATTTCTTGTATGTCAAGACAGAAAGTAAAGACCGGGTTAGAACGGGAGCAGCTGGAGATCAGTCGTGATGGTGAATATTTTTATTTTTCAAAACCTTATCTCAGCCCTTTAGAAAATATTTGAATCCTTTAGGGAAAATGTAGAATTCAATTTTTAATGACTTTAAAAAATAAAACAAAAAAAACACGTGAAGAATTCATCCTGTTCTTTTCTATTGCAAAGTCACTTTGCTGTACATATGTACAATCTTTTAACAGTCTTCTGCGTAAAATAACACCTGATAGGGAAAAATGAAAATGCATGTCCCGTCTCTGAAATGCCTCTGATTGAATGTTCTCCAAATTAATCAATGTCCAGACAAAAACACTGGACAGCGCTTTGGAGTAGTGCTTTCAATCCAAGTCCCCTGCTCCCTGTCTTACGCTTACCCTCCAGCCTTTTCATTTTTTTTTTGCATCATATGCCCATAACTTCGGCCTTGCCAGAAGTCAGAAGTTACATCACCAGCTCTGTCTCAATACAACTCTATGAGAACCAGAATGAGGCTCTCATAGAAAAATGTTTATTAACTTTCACTTACTCTTTTAGTCTCCCTGGGGAATGTGCAATTATTTGATCGCATTTAATATATACTACAATACTTTGGTATTGCAGTAAAGAGCAAAAATGGGCATCTCCTATGAAGCCCAAAGATGGGGGCAGGCAATGGAGGCCTTTGATAGGCCTTCGTCTGCTATGGCATCCATCGGCCTTCCACAATCTTAACTATTTAAATATCGCTGCCGGAGATCAAAATAGATATCTAAATAGTGAAATAGCAGTGATCAGGATTATCGGAGCTATTGTTCGTTGCTCTTAGAGGCAACCGGGAATCACTCTTTTTTGGGCTTTCTTGATCCATTCATCCACCCCTGAACTACATGTCTCGAAGGGGTTAAAGGAATGTTACTGTATGTCCATATATGTACAGAATTTCACAGGTATATGGTTACATATTAACAAAGAATGTTATATAATGTGTATTGAGGCTACCGAACTGTAGTTACCAATTTCTCCCACGGTATATTGGAAGCCCAGAGAACATGAAGGTGCTGTAGATAATAGCAGAAGCTCAGAATGATTCCTGGAGTAGTCGTAAAGCATGGCCATGACATTTTTATGACTCCTCTCTTCAGTAATTCTGTAGTACATTGCCACTGTGTTTCCATTGTGGTGTCATAAACATTATTCATCATTTTACGATGGCTCTCACGTGGGGACCTGTTTACATTTCAGTTTACTGAATATTAAATGAATTTTAACCAGAACATCATAAGTGTGATATAACATTAAATAGTCCTGCAAATCACTGTATTGATGGGTCTTAAGTGTGGCGGATGGAAAACATTGGGGCAGATTTACTACTGTAAGCGGTTGACACAAGGTGACGTTTTAATACTACAGAATAGGACCGTTCCGATCGAGGTACTTCTTGCGGTGTAGTGCCTTTATGCATTTTATTTTATCAAAAACAGTGTTTACTAAGTACCCTATTTTATTTATATCTAGTATTACTATTTACTTAATGCAGGGTATATACAAGTGCATCTCAATAAATTAGAATATCATCAAAAAGTTCATTTATTTCAGTAATTCAATGCAAAAAGGGAAACACATAAATTATATAGAGTCATTACACACAGCGAGATCTATTTCAAGTGTTTATTTCTGTTAATGTTGATGATTATGGCTTACAGACAATGAAAACCCAATAGTCATTATCTCAGAAAATTGAATAATTACCCCAAAACACTTGCAAAGGCTTCCTAAGCATTTAAAATGGTCCCATAGTTTGGTTCAGTAGGCTACACAATCATGGGGAAGACTGCTGACTTGACAGATGTCCAGAAGGCAGTCATTGACACACTCCACAAGGAGGGAAAGCTACAAAAGTCATTGCTAAAGAAGCTGGCTGTTCACAGAATGCTGTATCCAAGCATATTAATGGAAAGTTGAGTGGAAGGAAAAAGTGTGGTAGAAAAAGGTGCATAAGCAACTGGTATAGGATTGTTAAGAAAAGGCCATTCTAAAATTTGGGGAGATTCACAAGTAGTGGACTACTGCTGAAGTCAGTGCTTCAAAAGCCACCACACACAGACATATCCAGGGCATGGGCTACAACTTTCACATTTCTTGTGTCAAGCCACTCATGACCTATAGTCAACGCCAGAAGTGTCTTACCTGGGCCAAGTAGAAAAAGAACTGGACTGCTGCTCACTGGTACAAGGTGTTGTTTTCAGATGAAAGTAAATTTTGCATTTCATTTGGAAATCAGAGTCCGGAGGAAGAGTGGAGAGGCCACAATCCAAGCTGCTTGAGGTCTAGAGTGAAGTTTCCACAATCAGTGATGATTTGGGGAGCCATGTCATCTGCTGGTGTAGGTCCACAGTGTTTTCTTTCTACCCTGGATTTACTAATCCTATCTAATACTTAGACAGCATAAACGTAGAATAAACAGACTGAAAATATGCCAAAATTTGTCATGCTGGCTCAAATGCAACTTTAGATGTACCACCTAATGATTCGCATATTTGACACCAATATTTTGTCCCAACATTTTGATGCAGTTGTATTGCACATTGTACTGTACGCCATGACATTTTTCTGTAACATGCATCCCTTTCCAACTATGTCACACACCCACACAGGTCACACCACCATATCCAAAAAATATCTTTACATACTAGCCCCTATTCATCAAGACTGTCATTTTGCATGAAGAGTATGCATCTCTTAACGAATTTAACACATCTCCCAGCTGCCATCAGCCATTGTGGGAAAAGTTTTCAAGTCAGGAACTTAAAGGGGTATACCATTGAACAAAGTTCATTTTAAAGTTGATTTTAATCAATAGATCTTGGAATAATAATAATTTCCACAATTGGATGTGTTTAAAAAAAACGTCCATGTGCTGAGATAATCTTATATCTGTGTCCCTGCTATGTACTGTGTAATGGCGGTGACCAATGTGTCAGGAGAGGGGTGAAAGGAGGGACAGCAGGTGGAGATTAGGACGCCCATCAGACCGGACTGGACAATTTACATACAAGGATACAAGGTGGGAGATTTTATAAAGGTATTTGTGGGGTCTACGGGGGGGGGGGGGGAGTCAGGGGGTAACATGCACCTTTATAGAATGCAGCACAGGCACTGCTTAAGGTTCTAGTTTTAGTTTAGAAAGCCAAAATCTGGTGACAGGTTCCCTTTAACATTTGCACAAATGTATTTGCCGTAAATTGAAAATTTGGTGAACTTGACGAAGTTGAATTTCAAAAGATTAATTCGTTTCTAATAAATATAGTGCTCAGCATAAATAAATGCAAACCCATTGAAAAATATGATTTTAATCAATATCTCAATGAAAACAAAATCAATTTCCTAAAATTTAACAAGACTGAGTTTCATAGATAATGTTTTAACCCATAACGTGAAAGTAAGTTGATGATATAACTTATATTATAAAATCCTCAGTTTTACTCAAATTAGTTGATGTAAAAATGAATACACCCTGCATCAAAAACTACTACATCTTTTATATTCTATGACCTCCATGACTTTTAAAGACAACCTCAAGTCTTCTAGGAATGGAACGAACAAACTGGTGACATATTATAAGTAGTGAGTAATGAACAATACCATGCTCAGGTGCTCATTAAGAGTAGTTGGATGCTCGGATACGCACAACTCGAGCAAATGAGCATAATTGAAGTCAATAGGGAACTCAAGCATTTTTGCGAAATCTTACAGAAAAATGCTTGAGAGTACCGAGCACTTAAGCATGGTAGTGCTCACTCATCACCAATTGCAACATTTTTCTTTTTCCAATCTTCAAGATCAATCTCTTTTAGAGCCTGGATACTGGATTGAGAGTGATGACAACTTGTCCACTTTTGTTGTTCAAAAATGCAAAGGATGTGTGTTTTGGATCACTGTCATGTTGGAAAGTGCACATCTATCATGGGGTGTTAGTAGCATCTTGTCATTCAATATAGAGCAGCACATCTGTGAATTTATGATACCATCAATGAAATGTACCTTCTGACACCAGCAGCACTCATGCAGCACCACATAAGAACATGGCCACCACCATGTTTCACTGTAGGCACCATGCATTAATAAAAATGGATTAAAAAAAATTCATGGTGCCTACAGTGGCACATGGTAGGCTGGAAGCCCAAAAGGGCAGGGCCCTCTCCTTTCTGTACCAGTCTGTCATTGTTTGTTTATTCACTTGAAATTTATATTTTTATTTTGTATGTAACACCTTCCCATGTACAGCACAATAGAATCAACTGTGTCCTAAAAATAAATAAAAAAGAGAAGAGAGAGGGTGCTCCTGTGTGGAACCGTAAAACAATGGATAAAAGTATAATTGAATACACTCACCTGATGGTGTTGTACAGCAGGTACAACACTGGTAAAGATGCTGACGGGGGTTCCAAGGCTCACCATTCCTTATCGCCGGGGTCCTGTCCTGTCAGTCCCGCTGGAGTTCTCGCCGGCGTAGCCGCTGAAGCAATCCAAAGACACGTGCAGAGCAGAGCCGCTGGACCAGCTGTGGATAGCGAATCCTCCTCCAGACCAACTGGTCCCGTGATCCCGATGACGGTGTAGATCCAGCCCTGTATTCCAGCGTCAGTGGAGATAGCACGTCCTGACCTGGCTGCAGCAGCTCCGTGAGCTCCCGATGGGAGAGATAAGCTTCAATTCAATATGAAAAAACTGGGCAGCGCGGCTGATACCGTGTTTTTTCATATTGAACTAAAAATAAATAATAATCATAGTGGTGGCAGTCTCATTATGTGGGTCTGCATGAGTGCTGCTGGTGTCGGGGAGGCGCATGTCATTGATTGTACCATGAATTCACAGATGTATTACTCTATATTGAAATCACTTTGTGCCCTTGGTAGACGTGCACTTTTCCAGCATGATTATCCAAAACTTACATCTAAGGCCACTGTTGCATTTCTGAAGGCGAACAGGATGAAAGTGATTCAGTAGCCATTTATGTCTCCTGATCTGAACCCAACCGAACAGCTATGGGGAATTCTGAAGTTGAGCCTCACTCTCCATCCAGCATCCAGGCTCTAAAAGAGGTTGTTCTTAAAGAATAGATAAAGGTAGATGCTTCAATATGTCACCAACTTGTTAATTCCATGCCTAGGAGACTTGATGCTGTCCTAAATCATGGAGTTCATACAAAATACGAGATGAAACACTTTTTCAGGTGGGGTTTATTCATTTTTGCATTAACTAATTTGAGTAAAACTGAAAAAAAGTAATGAAAGTAATGAAAGTTATATTCTTAACCTTAATTTCATGTTACGGGTTAAAAAAATGTTCTATGAAACTCAGTCATGTCAAAATTTTGGAAATTGTTCTTGCGTTCTGTGAGATATTGATTAAAATATTTTCAAAGGTAGTGTACTCATTTACGCTGAGCTCCGTATTTATGTAAGTGCATAAATTCAATTGAATTAAGAAGTGCCAGCACATAAGGGAACAATTATAAATCCACTTTATATTTCATTTTGAAAACCATTTTGTGGGCAAAATTTTGTTTAATCCATAGCTGTCCATAAAAAAAAGAGATAAAAGGCAGTGGCACATTTTGGGGGGCATGCAAGGTGAAGCCGGCAGGGGGACATTGTTAGGCTGCCTGATGCAGTGGTCCAAGGTGCATTTTTAGCAGCTGCAAATTGCCTTTTGCAGACATTTCAGCACCACATTTGCACCTCCTAGCAGAAAATCGCACTACAGCGGTGTCAAAACCGTTTTTGTGCATTGTTTGGCCAAGAGATGCAGATTTGGTGCTGTCATTTTTTCACCATATTCTTGCACCCAATCTACACCTCCTGGCAAAAAAAAAAAAAAAATCACATCACTATCACATCAAAACCACAGGGTGTTTTGATGTGTTTTTTTTTTACCAGGAGGTGTAAACTGGTTGCAGGAATAGGTGTAGAAATTTAAGCATTAAATCTGCATCACTTGGCAAAAAAATGTCATTTTCTGCCAGGAGATGCAGGTCTGTGAAGTCAGTGACCTCACCTGAGGTGAGATCACTCAGTTCAATAAGGTCACCTGAGGTCAGGTTACCTGCGGTCACAGGTGGAGGACCGTGGGAACCTAAAGCTGTGATTGCAAATAACCTGAGTGACGTCACCGCTCAGTCTCTGCCTGAAGCTCACAGCAAGTGGTCATGTTCTATTCCTGTGCGCTGTGCCTTCAGTAAAGCAGCGGAGCTGGAATTGTTGTGGAACATTGTGTGGATTGCGCCAGACCTGGCTGTTTTAGGGGTTAATAAAAGGAAGAAAGGATATACAGCCGCACGGAGACTGGTAAGTATAAAGCACTTGCTACAATCCATCTATCCCTTCTACCACCATTTTTAAGCACCTGATTCTGGTCCCCATAGACTTATATGGGGAACGGTGTCTCGGCAGATATCTGGTATCAATTCCACCTGCTTCTGCCACACAACGGTTGACACCATGATCTACACCAGCACTACTGTCAATCACAGCTGTCATATGGAGTGGGCGGGGTGATGCATTGCATTTTACATTAGGTGTAATGAGCAGCTCCGAAAGTAGAGGAACAGCACCGCAGACAGCAACAGGGAGCCAGGTAAGACTTCACCGATGTCTTTCCTGTCTGATGCTTCCATCTCCGCTGCATCGCTCCCCCACCTGGTGCTTTTCTCCCCGCTACCTGATGCTTCGCTCCACCGCCACCTCCCCAACCGATCCTAAGTTAGGACCAGGCGGGGAGCGCAGCACCAGGGAGCGGGGAGTGAAGGACTCAGGCGGGAGCGTGCATCAGCTAATTGCTTAAAAAAGCAGACGGCTTTTTACTGCCTGGCTTTTAAACAATCGTGCATCCATTTCAGCCTTTTACTCAGCCCCCAGACCACTTTGTAGGGTCCAGCAGACAATTACTCACATTTCCCATTGACTTGCTACTCGTAACAAGTACCTGAGTATTAGGACTTACTCGTTACGAGTATAGAAAGTCCGAGTATTTAACTACTCTCTCATCCCTACTCACAAGCTGAGCAGACCATCTACACTGCACACTGATGAAGGTCTATGTTAGTCCGAAACATCTGTGTTGTTTCTGGTCAAGCTTACTCAATGAAATACCAGTTTATCTAACCACTTGAGGGTCAAGTATTTGCTCTTTGCTACATCCAAGAATCCAACACGTTTGACTCTCCTTCCTTAGCGAATAAAGCCATTGTGAAATTGTGGCTCAATTGGTGTAATGATACAATTTTATCAGGGTTGCATTAGAAAGTGATCTATGTAGAGGAGTTTAACATGAAGATAGCACTAGTAAAACTTAGTATAATCATTATGACATGTCCCCAGTGGCAATGGGATAAAACGATGGACATTACTCTTTGATAAAAGAAACTTTTGAAAAATAAAAATGTAAAAAACGCTAAACTCTATATCACATTATCACTACTTACTCTTAAATCTTGAATTTTATATATTCACATTCATTTGTTCTTGTGGGTTAAGAGTCCCAGGGAATCAATATAGCGAAGACTTTCTATAGTGGCCCATGAATATAATATACAATAGCTGTGAATGTAATTTTATCATATCGTTCTACGCTTTATGTTAACCAGCTCGATTTCAGGTTGCTCGAATTTACACACCATCCTACAGTTGTTTGACATTACTACAAATCACAAGTCCATATTTTCAAGGTCACGTCTACTAAACACACCCTATGGGCATACTTATTATTTTGTAATAGGAGAGAACACAGGGAGTATAAGCATTCCTAACATAACAGACTCAAAGGGCGCTTGCTTCTCCACCACCGCCAAATGACCAAGGTTGCATGTTATGGGTAAACTATAACAGAGAAGTTAGTAGGGCAACACTAAATATGGTCACAAGGGATATTCATATCTTCAAGGAGGCAATATTTTTATATATTCAGTCAATGCATGACTTAAAACCATATCTATATGTGTGTGTGTGTGCTTTATATATATATAGTCAGACATGGTATTTTTAGGCCGGCAAACAATCATTGCCGCTTTATAAATTGGGATGCAGCTAAGTTTTAAATCCATTTTCAAACAAAATGAAAAATGCTAACAAAGTGCTTTTGATTTTTTTTTTTCTGCTCCAGCACAAATCTTCAGAATTTCTTCATAAACAAAGATTCATGAGAAATAGAAACAGCTGGAGATATACCTCTATGTCTCCCTTGGGGCGACTTTATAGTCATCTTTCTTGTATGCAGTTTTGGCTTAATAAATTGCGAAAAAATACAATGATGAAATAACATTTTTTTTAAACTACTTATAATATCTGCTGAAAATGTAATTTTTGTTATATTGGGTTAAATAGGGATATCCTGAACAGTTAGTAAATTTATTTATCATATTCAATTAGACTTATTATTAGATTATCAAGTGAACTCAATTAGGCTAGACTTATGCCAATTTTTGTATCTATGCTCAATACATTTTTTTTAAATGGTCTTTGACTCAATCTTGATCCATGGCAACTTGATGGATGAACGCTGATTAGGAAGATCGATCTTGCACAAGTCCAGATAAGTCAACTGGTGTCTTCTCCACCGTTATTGTGTAGCCGGTCTTCCCCTTCGCATTGTTCCTTTTTTCTATTCTATTCTATTGTTTGTCAAATAAACTGGATATTTCTTTTCATCTTTCCTGTTAAGCTGCGACTTCACTATTTTTAAGCCATGTTTACCTTTTTGTATACATTTGGCCATAATAATTCAGCACACTCTTACTTCTATGTTATTAAATTATGCAATAAGTGACAGGTCATTGCATAACTCAAGAGACATACAAGTGCTTCTCAGTAAATTGTAATATCATCAAAAAGTTAATTTATTTCAGTAATTCAATACAAAAAGGTAAACGCATATATTATATAGAGTCATTACACACAGAAGGATCTATTCCTATATAATATATAGAGTCATTACACACAGAGGGATCTATTCCTATATATTATATAGAGTCATTACACACAGAGGGATCTATTCCTATATATTATATAGAGTCATTACACACAGAGGGATCTATTCCTATATATTATATAGAGTCATTACACACAGAGGGATCTATTCCTATATATTATATAGAGTCATTACACACAGAGGGATCTATTCCTATATATTATATAGAGTCATTACGCACAGAGGGATCTATTCATATATATTATATAGAGTTATTACACACAGAGTGATCTATTCCAATATATTATATAGAGTCACTACACACAGAGGGAGCTATTTCACATGTTTATTTCTGTTAATGTTGATGATTATGGCTTACAGCTAATGAAAACCCAAAAGTCATTATCTCAGAAAATTAGAATAATTACCACAAAACACCTGCAAAGACTTCCTAATAGTTTAAAATGGTCTTATAATGGTACATATCTAGTTGGGAACATTTAGAGGACATTTTTTAATTTAAGATAGAGAAATTCGCTCACCAGTCCTAGTTCCACCTGTTCTGCATGGAAATGAAGTGCATGGAGCCACCCAGGTCAAGGCTTCAATAAAGGGAGATAGAAAAAAATCCAGATCTCTAGCATCCAAAGTCCATGGTCATTCCAATTTATTTAGAGATTGTGAAAGACACCAGTGTGACGGGGTGTACATCAGAGCAAAGAGAGACAACAGGCCGAGGATGATCCAACAGGTTTACTAACAGGAATACAGGAACAGCACACGACAAGTCCAAATAAAACAGATTCGGGGGCACCTCCCGATAATCCAAAGTGCCAGATCACAACGTAATAGTCCTTTTCAGAGTCCCAGAAATCCCACACAATCCACTGGACGGCGAGGTCTGTCCGCAGATTCAGATCTCGCTCCCTTCCTCTTCAAAAACTCAACTCCCAACTGCATTTAGAAACAGGAGTGAATTGTTTGAGCTCGTGGGCCCGCCCCTCAAGGGTAGGGGTCTATGCAATGGTTGGGCCCACTAGAAGATTCTAGAAGGTTGGCTCCGAGATGTCTACAGGTTTGTGTAGTTGGCGTTATCCACTGCTTACGAAACAATGAGAAGTTCCCCTGGCTGTGTGGACAAGAGATAATTGCATTATGGGCCCAGAGACACAGGAGATGGGGGGAAGGTATGGTTACTTACATCCCAAGACATTTCAAAGTGTTCAGTAAGTACAACCAAAGGAAAGTGACATCACATCCTGACATAGTATTACAGCAAATACAGTGAGAAGGTAAAATACATCATGACAATTCCTTCCCCTCCCAACTTGTGTACGTACTAGGGACCTCTACAGGTCGCTGGTTAAGTACACGCAGGCATGGCTGACAGGACTCAAGGCTCCTCTTGCCTGGACAGTCCATCTGCATTTTGGTGTTGGCTGCCCCTTCTATATTGTATGGTAAAGTTATAGGGCTGCAGAGCCAGGCTCCATCGCAGTAAGCGTCCATTGTCCCCAGAGACTCTGTTCAGCCAGGTGAGGGGATTGTGATCAGTAACCACAGTGAATTCCCGTCCATACAGATACGGCCGTAGTTTCTTAAGGGCCCACACTACAGCCAGACATTCCTTCTCAACAGTTGCATAGGCCACTTCTCGGTCCAGCAGTTTCCGGCTGAGATAGGCGATGGGGTGCTCGTCCCCAGCTGCATTCACCTGGCTGAGGACAGCTCCCAGTCCATAAGCAGAGGCATCCGTTTGCACAATGAATCTCCTCTTGTAGTCTGGAGCAGCCAGGACAGGATCGCAGATCAAAGCATCCTTCAGCCGGTTAAAAGCCTCATCACAGGCTGGAGTCCAGATCACCAGCCGGGGCATTGTTTTCTTGGTCAGGTCGGTAAGAGGCTTGGCCACAGTACTGAAATGAGAAACAAATTTTCGGTAATAACTGGCAGTGCCCAGAAAAGCCATAACTTGTTTCTTAGTTTGGGGTACAGGCCAGTCTCTAATAGCCTGGATTTTGGCAGGCTCAGGTCGGAGCTTCCCTCCTCCCACTCTATGTCCTAGGTACTGGACTTCCCCCATCCCCAATTGGCATTTATCGGGTCGAATAGTTAGGCCGGCTGCAAGAATCAGGTCCAAAATAATGGCTACTTGATTCAGATGTTCCTCCCATGTGTGGCTGAAGACGGCGATATCATCCAAATAGGCACAAGCAAAGTCATCACATCCCCGGAGGATCTGATCCACCATTCTCTGGAAGGTGGCCGGGGCATTTTTCATTCCAAAAGGCATGCTTAGAAATTCATACAGACCAAAGGGGGTTATAAAAGCGGACCATTCTCTCCCTTCATCCGTTAGAGGGATCTGCCAGTATCCCTTACTGAGATCCAAGGTAGTGACATATCGGGACCCAGCCAGTCGGTCTAGAAGTTCGTCAATACGAGGCATTGGGTAAGGATCGCTGACGGTATGGTCGTTTAGTCGCCGATAGTCCACACAAAATCGAGTACTCCCATCCTTCTTGGGTACTAACACCACAGGGGAGGCCCAAGGGCTATGGGAGGCCTGGATTACCCCAAGCTGTAACATCTCCTCCAGTTCGTGCTGCATGGTGTTTCGAACTGATTCAGGTACCCGGTAAGGAGCCAGTTGTATGGGACGGATGCCCTGAGTGTCCACATGATGTTGGGTGACGGTGGTTCGACCTGGTTGGGATGAGAAAGCAGCCCGTCTCTGTTGAAGCACTTCCAGCATCTGGATTTTCTGTAAGGAGTCCAGGTAATCTCCCAGGGGAACCTGTTCCACAGTGGATGGGGCTCTCGCTGCTTCCACGAGATCAGGTAGAGAGTCCTCATCCTCTTGACCATCTTCTGAAGCCAACCGACAGCTTGCTATCATTGGAATGTTCCGGTCATGGTACTCCTTAATCATATTCACATGGACAGTCTTTTGCCTTAGCCCCTGATCATCTAAAGCAAGAAGGTAATTGGTATCATTCAGTTTTCTGAGAACCCGGAAGGGACCCTCCCATGTGGTCTGCAGTTTATTCTGCCGATGGGGAACAATCATTAAGACTTGTTGTCCTTCTACAAACTCCCGATAGCGTGCGTTACGGTCATACCATGTCTTCTGTCTGGTTTGAGCCATACGCAAATGACTCTGTGCAAAACTAGCAAGTTGGGCCAAGGTTTCTCGCAGCTTTAGGACATAAGGGACAACAGGGGTTCCTGTATCTTTAACTTGCCCCTCCCAGTATTCCTTGAGCAGGGTTAAGGGTCCTCGGACCTTTCTTCCATAGAGTAGTTCAAAGGGGGAGAACCCAGTGGACTCCTGGGGAACTTCCCGATAGGCAAACAAGAGATGGGGTAAGTACTTCTCCCAGTCTGAATCTCGGTCCGTGAAGGCCCTCAGCATATTCTTCAGAGTGCCGTTGAATCGTTCACAAAGTCCATTTGTTTGGGGATGATACGGGGTCGTTCGGATCGCTCGTACTCCACAGGTGCGCCACAGACACTGGACCAACTCTGACATAAACTGGGAGCCTTGGTCCGACAAGATCTCACTGGGGAATCCTACTCTGGTAAAAATAATAACCAAGGCCTCGGCCACCTTGGCTGCAGAGATACTTGACAAGGCCACGGCTTCTGGATATCGGGTGGCGTAGTCCACAACAGTGAGAATGTACTGCTTTCCAGATTTACTTGGTTTAGCCAGAGGTCCAATGATATCAACAGCTACTCTTTGAAAGGGTTCTTCTATTATAGGGAGCGGTTGCAGGGGTGCCTTTGGGTGATCTCCGGGTCGCCCTCTACGCTGACATATGTCACACGTTCGGCAGAAATGCGCCACTGCTTGGGAAATCCCCGGCCAATAAAAAGTTTGAGTCAATCGTCTCTCGGTGCGGGTTTTGCCTTGATGGCCAGCCGTAGGAATGTCATGAGCCAGGTGTAATAGGGGAATTCTGTACTTCTGAGGAACAATCAGCTGTTTGCTATAAGTCCAGGGCTTATCTAGGGAGTCGGCATTGGCAACCCGATACAGAAGTCCATTTTCTCTGATAATTCTTTCTCCGTTTTCCCCTAGCTGCCCTATTTCAGCCCGAGTTCTAAAACTAGCAAGGGTGGGGTCAGTCTCTACTTCTTGTCTAAACTGAACTTTATCCCAAGTAACATTCATATTATCCCCACAAGAAGAATCACTCACCGGCTGTAATGGCAGTTCTGGTGGCCTCAGTTCCATGGATGGGTTGTACACGTCCACATGGGCTGCTCTCTTGGCTTGACTTCTGGTTACCGCACCGACAAAGTGGCAATGAAGATTCCCCACATCATTTCCTAGAAGAACGTCTGCAGGGAGGCCGCTCATCACACCGACCACACATTGTTTTGCCCCAAAGCCATAATCCAGGGTCACACTCGCTCTTGGAATATATCTCTGGGTACCTCCTGCCAGTTCAATGGCAATTCCTGGTCCCTTTTGAATTGCTTGTGGTTGAATTACTCGGGGATCGGCTATGGGGGGAAAGCCCCAGTGTCACGGAAGCCAACAACTTTTTGGCCATCCAGCACGACCTCCTGTAGATGTTTGTCCTGAAGATCAGAAGAACAGGTGGCTGGAGCTCGCACCCCATAGACTCCGGGTAGGGGAGCCAGGATATCTGAGTCACTTGGCAAGTCATCAGGCACAGAATCCAGCTCTTCTCCTGGAGAAGGTGTCTGTAGGTAATGAACAGGCAAAGGCGGTCTGTAGCTGTTCTGTCTACGAACACCTGGACATTGGAATTGCATGTGCCCAGGCTGCCCACATCCATAACATCTGCGCTCTGGGATTCTTCCTCCGCGTCGTATTCCCAAAGGTGGAGCATGAGTAATGCGAGGCACAGTCACACGAAGGTCCCCATGAGTTGACGGTCTAGGGTGATGGTGAACATTGGGGCCAGAAGGACCAGGGGCCACCAGCGTTGGGGGGTTGGTGTTTTTTTTCTCACTGGGTAGTAGTTTTTTCCACTGAGGCTTGATGGTGAGAGCCTCATCAGCTAGAGCTGCAGCTTCCTCCACAGTGGCTGGTCTCCTTTCACGCACCCATTCCCGGATCTCAGCGGGGCACTTGAAGTAAAACTGCTCTTTTAGGAGGACCTGGAGGACGGTCTCCAAGGTTAAGGCCTCCTCTGCCTCCAACCAACGATGCCACAGATGTTTGAGTTTGTGGGCATACATCTTGAAGAACACTTCCTCATCACATGCTAGAGTACGGAACTGAGTCCTGTAAGTGTCTGGCGTTACAGCATAATGTTCTAGAATAGTCTGTTTAATATCCGCATACTCACAGTTCCACCGAGGGTCCATAGCTCTATAGGCTGCAGCAGCTCCACCCTCTAAGAGCCCAACCAGATGCCGGACGCGCTCCCTTTCTGGGACTTCCATTTATCGACACTGATGCTCAAAGTCCTGGAAGAAGCCCTCAATGTCACCAGCAGCCTCATTAAACTGCTTGAAGTCTTTGCGGGACACTCTGGGAAGTTCCCTCATGATGGGTGCTGGGGTTACAGTCTGTCTGGAACCTCTCGCGGCTTCCACAGCGAGCTGCTTATCCAGCAATGCCATCTCCTCCATCCTGCGCTCCTTCTCTTCAGCTCCACGCATGGCCTCCCTCTTATCTTCTATGGTGGCCTCATCTCCAAGCAGTGCCATCTTTTCCTTGTACCACACAACCCATTGACTTTTTTGGGTATTCACCTCCGGCTCCCGTCTTTGCTCCCCTTGCTGTGGAAATTGTTCCTCGGTGCCATCTTGCAGGCAAGCGTGTTCCAATGCCTCAATTAGTTGCTCCTTAGAGAGTCCTTTGTAGCCGACACCTAATTCACGGGCCTTTGTTTGTAGACTCGCCACAGTCCAGTTCCTGTATCCTGAGGTTCTGGTTTCAGACGTCGATTGGCTGTTGTCCTCCATTTCTTCTGCTCTGATCCCGCTGCTGCCACCAGTTTGTGACGGGGTGTACATCAGAGCAAAGAGAGACAACAGGCCGAGGATGATCCAACAGGTTTACTAACAGGAATACAGGAACAGCACACGACAAGTCCAAATAAAACAGATTCGGGGGCACCTCCCGATAATCCAAAGTGCCAGATCACAACGTAATAGTCCTTTTCAGAGTCCCAGAAATCCCACACAATCCACTGGACGGCGAGGTCTGTCCGCAGATTCAGATCTCGCTCCCTTCCTCTTCAAAAACTCAACTCCCAACTGCATTTAGAAACAGGAGTGAATTGTTTGAGCTCGTGGGCCCGCCCCTCAAGGGTAGGGGTCTATGCAATGGTTGGGCCCACTAGAAGATTCTAGAAGGTTGGCTCCGAGATGTCTACAGGTTTGTGTAGTTGGCGTTATCCACTGCTTACGAAACAATGAGAAGTTCCCCTGGCTGTGTGGACAAGAGATAATTGCATTATGGGCCCAGAGACACAGGAGATGGGGGGAAGGTATGGTTACTTACATCCCAAGACATTTCAAAGTGTTCAGTAAGTACAACCAAAGGAAAGTGACATCACATCCTGACATAGTATTACAGCAAATACAGTGAGAAGGTAAAATACATCATGACAACCAGTCATTACCATAAACAAGACTTTGTAGTCGAAACACGTCGGTGTTTGTGCATAGCAGTAGTTTGGTGGCTGGTGTCTTTCACACTCTCTAAATAGGTTGGAATGAACATGGACTTTGCATCCTGGAGATTTGGATTTTGTTCTGTTTTTAAATTTAATGCCTAAAGGTTACCTGATCCTAGCCTTAAAAGGGTATTTCCATCTTAAAGATTTTGGCACATGGAGTTTGTATGTGCTCCCTATATATGTGTATGATTCTTATAGATTTCCGCATTCCAAAACTGGTATGTAAGTTAAGCTCCAATCGAGACAGAAACCTCAATCAATACATTACAGTGGAACCTTGGTTTACGAGAACAATCCGTTCTGGGACTGTGCTTGTAAACCAAGTTACTCGTCTAGCATAGCAAGATTTCCCATAGGAAATTATGCAAGCTCAGACAATTCGTTCCACAACTTGTTAAATGTTCCATCCTGGTCCCCTATTGTGCCATTCCACGCATTCACAAACACACACAAACACACACAAATATACAAAAACAAGCGCACACACACATATTATGCTCACCTTACCTTCCATTCCATCGCCGGCCTCCTGGTTCTTGTAGTTCGCTGGTACAGGATGTGAATCGGGTAACGATTTCGACCGATGCTGGAGCTTCTGCTGCCAGAGCGCTGACGTTAAAGGCATGAGTCGCTTGCCTCTGATTGGCCAGCGTGCTGCCTTTGAGTAGAGGCTGACAGCGGACGTTCCTCCATCGTCACGATGGTTACCTGATACACATCCTATACCGGCGAACTACAAGAATCATGAGGCCGGCGATGGAACGTAAGGTAAGGTGAGCATAATACGAGTATGTGTGTGTGCGTGTGTGTTTGTGCATGTTTGTGCATTTTTGTGTGTGTTTGTGCGGACTGCAAGAGCAGGTCAGAGCG
This sequence comes from Anomaloglossus baeobatrachus, assembly GCF_048569485.1. Classification (NCBI taxonomy): domain Eukaryota; kingdom Metazoa; phylum Chordata; class Amphibia; order Anura; family Aromobatidae; genus Anomaloglossus; species Anomaloglossus baeobatrachus. The sequence goes on along the minus strand of NC_134353.1, from coordinate 95,157,676 downwards.
TGGTTAAAGTACGGAACCAGAAGTGTGTGCGGTATTTGCTCGTACAGCAAAGCTTGCTTGTAAACTGAGTTACAAATTTACAGCAAGCTTTACTCATATAGCGAAATGCTCGCAAACCGGGTTACTTGTGAACCGAGGTTCCACTGTGTATACATATGACACATTGGCTAACAATTAACAATATGGCAGAAATCCAAAATGTTGGTTAACAGAAAACACAATAAGTGAAAATTTTATAGAAAAACTCCATTAAAAAAGGTAACAGACGGGAAACCAGTTGATATAAGGGAGTGAGAGTAAGTATATACAATATATCAATTCTACAGAGCCCTATGAATGTCCCACAAGGATGGCCCTACCTTGCTGCGGAGGTCAGCACCCTAAAAAATTGAAATGGCACCACTACTCTCCCTGGGATTCCCTAAGGAGTCCCTAAACTAGGGCCTGCCCGTACCAAAAGTGATCCACAAAATGAAGTTTTGACTGTGAGGGGTTAAATAACCAAAGTAGCCAAAGCAAACACCATAATGAGTGTAGTCACTGCAAATAGCCAAATAGAATCACAAAAAAGCAAAAAGTCCATAAGAAATGGCTAGGGTTAACTGGTGCACACCACCGTGCCCAGCCAAAGAATTAAATGGAACTTCATTAGGATAAGCAAAACAATTACAAGTCAAACCAGTGTACATACTATGGCACGTCGCAAACATTTTAAGCAGATGTGAAAAAAATGCTGCAACGTAAGAATAACAGAAAAATGGATCTTTTGAAATTCGAATTTGCCAAGTTCACCAAATGTTCCAGTACAAATCAGTTTGTGGCCAATAATATCTTTTACAAATTGCATAATCAAAAAAATCCTCAAATTGCCTGGAATATATGTGTATAACACTCTGAATTCCCCTGTTGGTCTATTGAACCCATTTCGAAATCTATAAGGCAAATACAGCCTTTTTATTAACCAAGTGACTTAAACCTATCTGGTTAGTGGAAGTGGACTGTAAACAGTGATAATTAGCGGTCAATTTATCATGCTAGTGTACCGCCCCGCGCTCAGCTGCAGCCAAGACGCTCGGATCCTGGCTTGTTGGTGGGTGGCTCGAGCGCCTCTGGACCCGGGGTCACTTCGCTCTGAAAGGGGATGCTAGCACTTTTGGTGGGAGTTAGGTAGGTGTACGGCCGGAGCCGTGTTTAAGTTTGTAATGCCACCCACGGGTTGTGGTGAAGGTGGACACTACCGCTGTGGTTACTGGGCACCCGGGGCAGATGATGATGCAGCAAGGTGTTAACCCCTCCGTGGCCAGGGGTGGTGGCCCCGGGACCCATTGGGGAGAGCTGGGTGGTGCAGGGCGGTGCGCGGCTGGAGGGCACTGTTGTACTCACTGTTATTGACACACACAAGTCTCCAGTAAACAAAGTTAATGGTGGTCGGTGCCCGCAGCCGGCTTTGTCTGGTCCCCCACCCGGTTCGGTGGTCTTGGGCTTTCTCCTGCACCGTGTAGTGTATGTGTAGACTGCCTGCGCTTCAACGATGGGAGTCCGCTCCCCGGTTGTACATATGTCGGGAAAGCCCTTTTGCCCACAGACGCTGGCCCATGGGATCTCTCTGCCTGTGCGGTGGCTTTCTATCCCCCTCAGTGGGCTGTTGTCTTCAGTTGGGACTTGGGTGGGAAAGGACCTATATCAGTCAATTAACTGAGTCCAGTGGATTCTGGACCTCGTTTCAGGGTCTGAGTACCCCCCCTGTGTGCTCCGGTTTCCAGTTGGTTCCCAGGGTCGGTACTGGCGGGCCACTACCCTGTCCCGGTCCACCATGGTTCCGCCGAGCTGTCTTCCCGGCTCCTGCAGGCTAAGGCCACTGTCTGCCTCCTAGCCAAAGGTGCCAGGGCTCCAACCCCGGCACCTGTCAGACTCCTTCACTCCTCACTCACTGAACTCTCAACTCATCTGAACTGGATTTCCTGCCTCAGGCCCTTTGAACTCCTCGGTGGGCATGGCCAACTGCCTGGCTCCGCCCCCTGGTGTGTTCATCAAGCACTGAGAGAGGTGAGAAGGTTTTAATGGTTGGCTGATGACACCTTATTGGGGGACAGGTGTGGTGCGGGGGTCTACCTGTGACTACCTGGCTAGTCCAGGGCGTCACACTAGGTACGGGGAAGCACCAAGCAAACAGAGAAAGGCAAGGGAAACCCTGTGTCTGGGAAGGGGAAGATGCTGGGTCCAAGATCGTGAAGGGGTTAAGGTGCTGTTACTGTACTGTAGTATATCACAGATTAATCAATTCACAATCACAATAAGTGACTATACAACTATGGGAGTTTCCTAAATATCTCTTGAATCTTTGGCTTAGTATTCAGAGATTTAGACTACCACTTCCACTTCCAATCAGTACTGAAATAATATAATACATTCGCATTAGGCCTTTTCCTTTTCCTATCTGTGTCCTGTGTGCTTTCAGCTCCATGTCGCTATATATATATATATATATATATATATATATATATATTATATATATATATATATATTAAAAAAAAATATATAAAATATAAAAAAATATATAGACAGATATAAAAATATATATATATATATATATAAAATGTTGTTCCTTGGCTGACTCCTAATATCCCCCTAGGTTGGCTGGGCTAGACCATGTGGTCTGATTGCTGCAGGGCATTATGGGAAAGTTTCCTGCCTTGTGTGATGGACATATATTTTTTAATGTGTACCTTCCTAAAATTTAAATGCAACTGTCTATTTCACAAAATATGTGCATGGCTACAATAAATTAATAATTCTTGCACACTTTTTTGTTGTAATAATCCAATATTAGACCCATATTTGCCAACCAAATATAGCGGCATGTTGGCAGTGCTTGCTTGTTGGATGTAAACCATCTTAGCTTTTCTCATCATATCTTTTATGGTAAAAACCCATGAATCTTTTTTAACTTTTTAAAAAAGGGCAGATTTTAATTTTTGAATACCTAAATAGGAAATGGTTCTTTACAGTTAGAGCAGTCAGACTGTGGAATGCCCTACCACAAGAGGTAGTAATGGCAGATACTATAACAGCTTTTAAAAAAGGGCTGGATGATTTCCTCAGTACACACAACATTGTTGGTTATAAGTGACTTAGCGGCAAAATGTAGAACTTGTAGAGGAAGGTTGAACTAGATGAACCGAGGGCTTTTTTCAAACTATATAACTACAGTCATGGCCAAAAGTTTTGAGAATGCTACAAATATTAATTTTTACAAAGTCTACTGCTTAAGTTTTTCTAATGGCAATTTGCATATACTCCAGAATGTCATAAATAGTGATCAGCTTAACAGCAATTACTTGCAAAGTCAATATTAGCTAAGAAAATGAACTTCAACCCCCAAAACACATTTCAACATCATTCCTGCCTTAAAAGGAGCAGCTGTTTTAGTGATTGTTCCATTAACACAGGTGTGGGTGTTGATGAGGACAGGGCTGGCGATCAATCAGTCATGATTAAGTAAGAATGACACCACTGGACACTTTAAAAGGAGGCTGGTGCTTGGTATCATTGTTTCTCTTCAGTTAACCATGGTTATCTCTAAAGAAACACGTGCAGCCATCATTGCTCTGCACAAAAATGGCCTAACAGGGAAGAGTATCGCAGCTACAAAGATTGCACCTCAGTCAAAAATCTATCGCATCATCAAGAACTTCAAGGAGAGAGCTTCCATTGTTGCCAAAAAGGCTCCAGGGGTTTCAGCTGCAGGATCGGACTACCAGCAGTGCCGAGCTAGCTCAGCAATGGCAGCAGGCTGGTGTGAGTGCTTCTGCACGCACTGTGAGGCGGAGACTGCTTGAGCAAGGCCTGGAGTCAAGGAGGGCAGCAAAGAAGCCACTTCTCTCCAGAAAAAACATCAGGGACCGACTGATATTCTGCAAAAGGTACAGGGAGTGGACTGCTGAGGACTGGGGAAAAGTCATTTTCTCAGATGAATCACCTTTTCGATTGTTTGGGACATCTGGAAAACAGCTTATTAGGAGAAGAAGAGGTGAGCGCTACCACCAGTCTTGTCTCATGCCAGCTGTTAAGCATCCTGAAACGATTCATGTGTGGGGTTGCTTCTCAGCCAAGGGAATCGGCTCACTCACAGTCTTGCCTAAAAACACAGCCATGAATAAAGAATGGTACCAGAATGTCCTCCAAGAGCAACTTCTCCCGACTGTCCAAGAGCAGTTTGGCGCCCAACAATGCCTTTTCCAGCATGATGGAGCACCTTGCCATAAAGCAAAGGTGATCACTAAATGGCTCATGGAACAAAACATAGAGATTTTGGGTCCATGGCCTGGAAACTCCCCAGATCTTAATCCCATTGAGAACTTGTGGGCAATCATCAAGAGACGGGTGGACAAACAAAAACTAACAAATTCTGGCAAAATGCAAGCATTGCTTATGCAAGAATGGACAGCTATCAGTCAGGATTTGATCCAGAAGTTGATTGAGAGCATGCCAGGGAGAATTGCAGAGGTCCTGAAGAAGAAGGGTCAACACTGCAAATATTGACTTGCTGCATTAACTCATTCTGTCAATATAACCTTTTGGTACTCATAATATGATTGCAATTATATTTCTGTATGTTATGTAAACATCAGACAAACACAATTAAAAACCAGAGGGCAACAGATCATGTGAAAATATAATTTTGGTGTCATTCTCAAAACTTTTGGCCATGACTGTATGTAATACCTGCAATTTAGTAACTTTATGGTCGACGACCATGCTACATGTTCTGCGATATGTTTCTTTCTGGGCATGAACCTACTTGTAGCTACTTAGCAATGTCACATTTTAAAAAAGCCATTGCTGGCCTTACAGTGCCAGACATCGCATTGCCTGGCCCATCATATTTTTCTACCCTACAATCTCTGCTGCCACTGCACTGCCCAGTCATGTCAGCCATGTATCGCCTGACTGCATAGTACAGAGCACTGAGCTAATCATTATCAAGGCTGTCTGAGATTACATGAAGAGACAGAAGGATTTACACAAGCCTCATACACAGAAGATCTGTGGTTGGTTCTCCAAGATTTTTGGAACAAACTCCCTGTCGAGTTTCTTCAAGTACTGGAAAGTGTACCTAGAAGAACTGAGGCTGTTTGGAGGACAAAGGGTGGTCACGCCAAATATTGTTTTGAATTAGTTTTCTCTTTTGTTCATTCACTTTGAATTTTGTTAATTGACAAAAATGAACAAAAATTAGCACTTTGATTTTTTTAAAGCATTCTTTCTTTGCAGCATGTCTGACATACTTGGCTAAAACCTTTGCATAGCACTCTATGTGCATATGTACCCTGTTTCCCAAAACATAAGACTATAGGCTACTTTACACGCTGCGATATCGGTCCCGATATCGCTAGCGTGGGTACCCGCCCCCATCTGTTGCGCGACACGGGCAATTCGCTGCCCGTGCCACACAACATCGCGCAGACCCGTCACACGTACTTACCTGCCCGGCGACGTCGCTGTGACCGGCGAACCGCCTCCTTTCTAAGGGGGCGGTCCGTGCGGCATCACAGCGACGTCACTGAGCGGCCGCCCAATAGAAGAGGGGGGGTGGAGATGAGTGGCCGGAACATCCCGCCCACCTCCTTCCTTCCTCATAGCGGCCGGGAGGCAGGTAAGGAGAGCTTCCTCGTTCCTGCGGCGTCACACATAGCGATGTGTGCTGCCGCAGGAGCAACGAACTACATCGTTACTGCTGCAGTAACGATAATCGAGAATGGACCACCATGTCACCGATGACCGATTTTGCACGTTTTTGCAACGATGCAAAATCGCTCATCGGTGTCACACGCAGCAACATCGCTAATGCGGCCGGATGTGTGTCACAAATTCCGTGACCCCAACGACTCCGCATTAGCAATGTCGCAGCGTGTAAAGCCCCCTTTACTCCGAAAAAAAGCCCTAGAAGTATTTTGGGGGCTTTTTGAGTATGCTTAAAATATAAGCCCTACTCCTAGTTGGGGTTCCATAAAGAAGTGTCCAAGCAGACTCTTCATCAAAGAAAGTAAACATCTCCAAAAATAAGCAGACACCCTGTCCCCCCAAAAGAAATTGCGCTCACCAGACCCCAAACAATTACAGTTGGGAAGTGCCGATGATGGATGGACTCTCACACAGAGATCTGCGTCACTTTTAGGTCACTTGCCGTTCCAGCTGCATTGTACAGCAGCTCTCACACACAGATCTGGTACCAGTATCAATCCGCGTGAGTGATACTGCTTCCATTCACAAGGGGGAGCCAACCGCTATAGAACGCAGGGGGATCTAACAGCAACGTAGATTTATATGTGAGAGCCCATTCACTTACCAACTCTAATTATTTGGGGTCTGCTAATTGTGATTCTTTTAGGGGTGTCTGCTTTCTTTTGGGGGTAAACGTAGTAGTGCATGGAGAATAATTACTGTAAGCAGATAATTTAAACCTTTGTAAGTGTGGTATCTACCCACCACTATAGGACTGGTTCTGCACCATGAGAATAGCAGATCAGAAAAGAAGAAGTGCATCTGACCAGTAATAGGAATAACACAAAATGTTTATGTTCTAGAATGTGATGACAAATATATTTGAATAAACGTTGATTTTATTTTTGTTCAAGAATAAATGTGGATTATTGTTCATGGGAAAATATAAGACCTCCTGAAAATAAGGCCTAGAGCAGCTTTCCAAGCAAAACATAATATAAGACCCTGACTGGGAAACACAGTACATAGATACATACAGTAGATAGATAGATAGATAGATACGGTAGATAGATAGATAGATAGATAGATAGATAGATAGATAGATAGACAGACAGACAGACAGACACATAGATAGATAGATAGACAGATAGATAGATAGATAGATAGATAGATAGATAGATAGATAATGGATAGATAGATAGATAGATGGATAGATAGATAATGGATAGATAGATGAATGGATGGATAGATAGATAGATAGATAATGGATAGATAGATAGATAGATGGATAGATAGATAATGGATAGATAGATAGATAGATAATGGATAGATGGATAGATAGATAGATAGATAGATAGATAATGGATAGATAGATAGATAGATAGATAGGTAGATAGATAGATAATGGATAGATAGATAGATAGATAGATAGATAGGTAGATAGATAGATAATGGATAGATGGATAGATAGATAGATAGATAGATAATGGATAGATAGATAGATCCCATGTTTAAGCATAATGCAGTGTGAAAATGAAACATTTCGGAAAATACTATTTGTCATCGATCTGTAATTGACTGGATTGCCCTCTAGTCAGTGACAGTAATTTTGGATATCTCGCTCTCATCGTTGTAGGAAACATATATAGAGTATATACGCATATGTTAACCTCCCATCATGAGATATTTCTGTTACCCAGTTTACAAACAGACCTTGTGGTTTTCCATCAAATTGCTTGGTTGAGTGGGGTCTTAAAAAGGTGAGATAAGTAAAAATTCACACAGGGGAAATTAGGCTGGCATAATCTCATTATAGATTGGTCCCCAGGCAACTCATTAACCCTTTTAATGAAGAGGTGTGGTCTTATCACTGCTCATCTTGAACAAAGCTTTTAATAAACATCCTGGGTTTGTTCACATCTGTATTGTACTTCACATTTATTTTTATTTTTGTTATATATTTGCTTGCCGAGAAGATAAATGAATGGACTGGACAGTTATGTGATCCAGGGATCATGCATTCTACAGCTCAGATTTCTGCTTTTTAGACGTCTTTAACTACTACTTGGGGTGTATGATGGAGGTAGAATTATATTATTATAGGCTTACATAAAATCAAAACTTATTAGATTTCATATGTGCTTTCACTTAGGTGTCAGCAAATATGTATTACTAGCTGTAGTACCCAGCATTGCCTGTGATAGTAACTGTCTCTCTGTCTCTCTCCCACTCTCCTTTTGTCCCAGCTTCTGTCTGTCTCTGTCTGTCTTTATAGCTCTTTCCCTGTCTGTCTGTCTGTCTCTTTCCCTTTCTGTCTGTCTGACTCTTTCCCTGTCTGTCTCTGTCTGTCTGTGTGTCTGTCAATGTGTGTCTGTCTCTTTCCCTGTCTGTCCCTTTCCCTATCTGTCTCTTTCCCTGTCTGCCTCTTTCTGTCTGTCTGTCTCTCTTCCTGTCTGTTTACCTCTTTCCCTGTCTGCCTCTTTCCCTCTCTGTCTGCCTCTTTCCCTACCTGTCTTTTCTTTGTCTGTCTTTTTCTCTGTCTGCCTCTTTCCCTTTCTGTATCTGTCTGTCTCTGTCTGTCTCTGTCTGTGTCTGTCTCTCCACCGACATCATATTACCTCACACATAAGCTTCTTATACTCAAAATGTCCTTTGTTGCCTATAGCAAACAATCACAGCTCCTATTAATGACCTGTAGATCCCAGCTCCATTTACTTTAATGTAAGCAGGTTTTTTGGTGAATAACTGTAAAGTGTGGGTTAAATTTTCCTCTCAAAACATAGTCTATGATGTTTCCTGAGTCAAATGAGGTATCTGTGCAAAATGTTGTGATTGTAAATTCGACGGTGCAGATTCCTTTAGCAGCCATGCACACACACACACACATACTCTCATCTTTATATATATATTATATTAGATCTATATTTTCATAAGAGGTAACTATGCTATAAATACAAAAAATCCTAAAGATATGTTTATACCCCTACTTGCAGTACTTAATGACAACCAATCAGCTACAGTTAGGTCCAGAAATATTTGGACAGTGACACAATTTTCGCGTGTTGGGCTCTGCATGCCACCACATTGGATTTGAAATGAAACCTCTACAACAGAATTCAAGTGCAGATTGTAACGTTTAATTTGAAGGTTTGAACAAAAATATCTGATAGAAATTGTAGGAATTGTCACATTTCTTTACAAACACTCCACATTTTAGGAGGTCAAAAGTAATTGGACAAATAAACCAAACCCAAACAAAATATTTTTATTTTCAATATTTTGTTGCGAATCCTTTGGAGGCAATCACTGCCTTAAGTCTGGAACCCATGGACATCACCAAACGCTGGGTTTCCTCCTTCTTAATACTTTGCCAGGCCTTTACAGCCGCAGCCTTCAGGTCTTGCTTGTTTGTGGGTCTTTCCGTCTTAAGTCTGGATTTGAGCAAGTGAAATGCATGCTCAATTGGGTTAAGGTCTGGTGATTGACTTGGCCATTGCAGAATGTTCCACTTTTTTGCACTCATGAACTCCTGGGTAGCTTTGGCTGTATGCTTGGGGTCATTGTCCATCTGTACTATGAAGCGCCGTCCGATCAACTTTGCGGCATTTGGCTGAATCTGGGCTGAAAGTATATCCCGGTACACTTCAGAATTCATCCGGCTACTCTTGTCTGCTGTTATGTCATTAATAAACACAAGTGACCCAGTGCCATTGAAAGCCATGCATGCCCATGCCATCACGTTGCCTCCACCATGTTTTACAGAGGATGTGGTGTGCCTTGGATCATGTGCCGTTCCCTTTCATCTCCAAACTTTTTTCTTCCCATCATTCTGGTACAGGTTGATCTTGGTCTCATCTGTCCATAGAATACTTTTCCAGAACTGAGCTGGCTTCATGAGGTGTTTTTCAGCAAATTTAACTCTGGCCTGTCTATTTTTGGAATTGATGAATGGTTTGCATCTAGATGTGAACCCTTTGTATTTACTTTCATGGAGTCTTCTCTTTACAGTTAACTTAGAGACAGATACACCTACTTCACTGAGAGTGTTCTGGACTTCAGTTGATGTTGTGAACGGGTTCTTCTTCACCAAAGAAAGTATGCGGTGATCATCCACCACTGTTGTCATCCGTGGACGCCCAGGCCTTTTTGAGTTCCCAAGCTCAGCAGTCAATTCCTTTTTTCTCAGAATGTACCCGACTGTTGATTTTGCTACTCCAAGCATGTCTGCTATCTCTCTGATGGATTTTTTCTTTTTTTTCAGCCTCAGGATGTTCTGCTTCACCTCAATTGAGAGTTCCTTAGACCGCATGTTGTCTGGTCACAGCAACAGCTTCCAAATGCAAAACCACAAACCTGTAATCAACCCCAGACCTTTTAACTACTTCATTGATTACAGGTTAACGAGGTAGACGCCTTCAGAGTTAATTGCAGCCCTTAGAGTCCCTTGTCCAATTACTTTTGGTCCCTTGAAAAAGAGGAGGCTATGCATTACAGAGCTATGATTCCTAAACCCTTTCTCCGATTTGGATGTGAAAACTCTCATATTGCAGCTGGGAGTGTGCACCTTCAGCCCATATTATATATATAATTGTATTTCTGAACATGTTTTTGTAAACAGCTAAAATAACAAAACTTGTGTCACTGTCCAAATATTTCTGGACCTAACTGTATATGGTTGCAATTTGGTATACATTTGAAGGGAACCTATTACCAGTTTTTCCCCATATACAGTATGGCCACCATCATTAAATCGATTCTGTCAGCAGGTTTTTGCTATGTAAACTGAAGACAGCATGTTGCAAGGGTTAACACAAAGAATTCAGGAATGCCTGTCTTGTCACAGTCCAAACTGTTGTTTATTTGCTGTGCTTGATTAAGCAAGAGGATTGTTATCATTGCTCGGACTACAAAATCACTCACATGCCAGTCTGACACACCCCATCCCTTGACTGACAATTCACTGTCAATGTACAATCTCTAGAGACCCTGGTGTGGGCGAGACATCTCTCTGGACTCTGCTACATGACTAAATCTAAAAACTCAGATTGTGTCAGAACTGCTGCACCCAGTAATCTAAGTAATACATTGTTGGATTTGGGATCACTTTGCCTACATTATTCTGCTTCAGATAAGTTAGCAAAAACCTGCTGACAAATTCCCTTTAAGGCCTCTTTTACAGTAAAATAAAGTCCCCAACTCCTTTTTCAGATCCCAAAAAGATCATTTATTATTATCCCGTGTGGTGTGGTCTGATTCAATGGACGTCTCTGGTTTTGATCCGGTGCTTGCTTCATGTGGATGACGCATCCTATGTCATCCAAACAGTGTACCGCATTTTCGCTCTTGAGCAAGTACACTTTCATCTGCAATCCAGCTGTTTTTAGGTAGATTAAAAATTACCCTGCACGATTATTGGCGATCAAGCGTTATCAGAAGTTCTCTTTTCATGATAATTAGGCAATGTAAACCAGCTGCCAATCCACTAATGAGCAAAACTAATTATGAAGAGATCAGATACACTATATAATTACATTGTTTCGCAGGTAATTTTGCTTCCTCAGGGACTGAGGAAGAAAAATCACTAATAAAACAAGTGGAAACTGTAAAATAAAATTACACTATATAAAACCACTGTTTCGATGGTTATTTTGCTTCTTCAGGGACTGAGGAAGAGAGAGCACAGACAAAACATGGAGAGATTGCAAAATCAACTTACACTGTATAAAGCCACTGTTTCGCTGGTTATTTTGCTTCTTCAGAGACTGAGGAAGAAAGAGCACAGATAAAACACGTGGAGACTGCAAAATCAACTTACACTATATAAAACCACTGTTTTGCCGGTTATTTTGCTTCTTCAGGGACTGAGGAAGAAAGAGCACAGACAAAACACGTGGAGACTGCAAAATCATCTGAAGGGGGCTTTACACGCAACGACATCGCTAATGAGATGTTGTTGGGTCATGGAACTCATGAGGCACATCCGGCTTTGTTAGCGGCGTCGTTGCATGTGACACGTACGAGCGACCGGTAACGATGCAAAATACTCACCAAATCGTTGATTGTTGACACGTCGTCCATTTCCCAAATGTCATTCCTTGTTCTGGACGCAGGTTGTCGCGATTCCTGAGGCAGTACACATCGTTATGTGTGACACCCCAGGAACGACGAACAACACCGTACTTGCGTCCTCCGGCAACGAGGTGGGCGTAACTTCCATGCGGCTGCTCTCCGCTCTTCCACTTCTATTGGATGCCTGCCATGTGACATCGCTGAGACGCCGCACGAACAGGCCCCTTAGAAAAGAGGCTGTTTGCTGGCCACCGCGACGTCGCTAGGCAGGTAACTATGTGTGACGGGGCCTAGCAATATTGTGCGCCACGGGCAGCAATTTTCCCGTGATGCACAAATGACGGGGGCGGGTGCTTTCATGAGCGACATCGCTAGCGATGTCGCTGCGTGTAAAGCAGCCTCTACACTATATAAAACCACTGTTTCGCTGGTTATTTTGCTTCCTCAGGGACTGAAGAAGAAAGAGCAGACAAAACACGAGGAGACTGCAAAAACAACTTTGAAGCTTAACAACACCTTATGATTAATACCCATTTACACCTTTCTATTAAAACATTTTGATTTATTCTGGTGGTGAAACATTGTTTTATATTGCATTATTTAAAATGTTTTCTATATTTTGTAATGCACCCTAATATCTACCATCTGCCCCTTGGGGATTTGCTGTTAATAGTCAACTATTTGGAGGATTTAGTTCTAAATTCTAATTGATTCCATGTGGGGAATGTATAAGTGTGACCTTATTGTGGTCAGGCACTGTTTTTTTGTACACCTTTATTTCTATCCAATGTCTTGTAACACTTCTTTTGATCAGTTTTTGAAATGTTTCTGTGATCTCACAATACAGATGGAATATTTTTTTATTCTTACATACTTGGATGTGCCAATTGATATGCAATCTATACACTCTTTTTGGGATTTGCATGTCTTTTGACACTATTGGTGTGGAACAAAACCATGGTTTGGTTAGTTTACATGTCAGCATCTCATCGCAGCCAGGGTAAACCAGCATTGTGACCAAAAACCACATTGACATGCAAATCGATGTGGTTGCAAATGACAGCAGCATTTTCTTGGTTAATACCAACCATGTAATTTGCAGTGAAAAGGAAGTTCCCCATACAAATAATAACAATGAATGTGTTTTTCACCGCTGTGATTTGGAAATCATTCTGCTGTGCCTGAAGGCAAAAATGCTACTTTTGAACACAACCATAAAGAAAACACAGCTCTTTTGCCTGGTATCTTTTGCTAAAATTTGTATTCCCTATAACATAACAATTCTGGAACATCTCAGTTAAGCCATTGCTTTGTTATTCCTCCTGAAAATGTATGACTAAATTTACTATTTGATCCTATCAGAAGGAGGTTTCACAGTCTGACAACGTCCAATCAGTGCCAGACTGTCACCAGTTCCCTGCCACCTAATCTGAGAGCCGCATAACGTAGGGGCAGTGACCCTTATTCCAGCGATGTGTCACTTATTGTGCTGCTTAGTGTAGTTTTGATAAAATCACTGATTAATCAGCAGTAGATTATCATTACAGGACTACTTGGTGTGCTGCAGGTAGTCCAGCATATTCATGAGCTCTGTATAAGGCCTAAGCCACATGGTGAGAAAATCGGAGCTAGTGGAACGCGATAAAACATCGCATTCCACTCGGACCAATATTAGTCTGTGTGTCAGCGCACATGAGCGATTATTTTCTCAGCCCTAATCGGACCGAGAAAACAATTGCAGCATGCTGCGGGTGCAATGCGATCCTCTTTCTCTCGCACCCATTCAAGTCTATGGGGCGAGAGAAAAATCGCACTGCACTCACGGTACACTGGTGTACCGCGAGTGCAGTGTAAGAATGGTAATAGCTGGCTACGGAGGAGGGAGGGAGATAAATCCCTCCCTTCCTCAGAACCGGCCCCCGCAGCTGAGGTCCACTCGCACGGTCGGACCTCAGACGCAGGGACACTCGCATGACACTCGGTTCCCGCTGTGCTGCCAGCGTGAGCCGAGTGTTATGCGAGGATCGTACTAGTGCCCCGTGTGCACCTGGCCTAACTGCTAGATCTGCAGCAGAGAAAACATTGAAAATTTATCAAAATGACAGCAAACAGCTCAGTAAGTGACACATCACTGGAATCAGGGTCTCTGTCTCTACATTATTCTGCTCTCAGATGGGGGAGCAAAAACCTGGTGAGAGATTCCCTTTAATCCCTTTACGACAAAAGACGTAACTGTACATAATTGTTTGTATAGTGGTAATTAGAGATGAGCGAACCGGTTCCGGTTCGGCTCGAGGCCGGTTCGCCGAACGGGGGTCCCGTTCGAGTTCGGTTCGTCGAACGTTCGACGAACCAAACTCGAACGTATAGGCTATAATGGGAGGCAATCACAAACACATAAAAATGCATTATAAATGTACACAAACAGTTAATAAACATTGCCATAACACTTACCGGTCCCCGCGATCCCTTCTGCACTCTGTCTCCTGCCGCTATTCCATCCGATGATCGCTGAATCCTCCCGGTGATGGCACTGCCAGCAGAGATGCAGGACCTATCGTGACGTCAAAATAGCCATGTGACCAGTCACGTGGCTATTATCTCATTGGCTACAGACTGGTCACATGACTATGACGCGTCATGTAGGACCTGCGAGTGCATCTCTCCGGTACACGGTGCACATATGTGTATCGCCGTGTAAAGGCGACATGCTCTAGCACACGGTCGACTCCCCGTTCCGTTAGGGACCGGCTGACACAGCCGGTCATTATCGGAGATAACCGTTGCCATAGCAACGCAGTTAGCGGTGACGTCACTGCTAACCACGGCTCCGAGAGCACCGTTGCTATGGTAACGCGTCTGTCAAGGCTGACAGGGGGTAATAAAGATGGAGTCTCTAATGTGTCTGTGTATTTATTTCTATTAAAGTATTTTTTCTCTGTGTGGTGTCTTTTTTTTAACCCTTTATTGGAGATTCTTAATGGCCGGGTCAAACGTGCCTGACATTAAGAATCTCTGGCTTAATACTGGCTAGTAAAACAAAGCCAGTATTAACTCATGATTACCCAACAAGCCACCCGGCTCCAGGGCTGTTGGAAGAGTTGGATACAGCGCCAGATGATGGCGCTTCTATGAGAGCGCCATTTTCTGGGACGGCTGCGGACTGAAATCCGCAGCAGAGGCGCCCACAAACCTCGGGTCAACCTGTGCTGTGGATTCCAATCCCCAGCTGCCTAGTTGTACCCGGCTGGACACAAAAATGGGGCGAAGCCCACGTCATTTGTTTTTTAATTATTTCATGAAATAAGTGAAATAATTAAAAAAAACCGGGCTTCCCTATATTTTTGGTTCCCAGCCGGGTACAAATAGGCAACTGGGGGTTGGAGGCAGCCCGTGGCTGCCTGCTGTACCTGGCTAGCATACAAAAATATTTCGAAGCCCACGTCATTTTTTTGGTGGGCAAAAAAATTCTGCATACAGTCCTGGATGGAGTATGCTGAGCCTTGTAGTTCTGCAGCTGCTGTCTGCTCTTCTCCATACAGACAGACAGCAGCTGCAGAACTACAAGGCTCAGCATACTCCATCCAGTACTGTATGCAGAAGTTTTTTGCCCCCTGAAAAAATTATGTGGGTTTCGCCATATTTTTGTATGCTAGGCAGGTACGGCTGCCCCCAACCCCCAGTTGCCTATTTGTACCCGGCTGGGAACCAAAAATAAAGGGAAGCCCTTTTTTTATTATTTCATGAATTTCATGAAATAATTAGAAAACAAATGACGTAGGCTTCGCCCCATTTTTGTGTCCAGCCAGGTACAACTAGGCAGCTGGGGATTGGAATCCGCAGCACAGGTTGGCCTGAGCTTTCTGGGCCCCACTGCTGCGAATTGCAGTCTGCAGCCGCCTCAGAAAATGGCATTTTCATAGAAGCGCCATCTTCTGGCGCTGTATCCAACTCTTCCACCACCTGCCTGCTATACCTGGCTAGCATACAAAAATATGGCGAAGCTCACGTCCTTTTTTTGTAGTTTTTTGGCAAAAAAAATAAAAAATGCTTCCCTGGATTTTCCATTGCCAGTGAAGGTAACACCAAGCAGTGGGGGTTAGCAGCCAGTAGCTGCTTGGATTACCCTTAGCTAGCAATACAACAAATGCAGCGGGAGCCCATATATATTTTTTTTAATTATTTATTTAAATAACTAAAAATAAAATGGGCTTCCCTGTATTTTGATTGCTGGACATCACAGTGCTGTAAAAAATAAATCTTTAAAAAAATGACGTAGCGCTCCGCGGTATTTTTGATTCTCAGCGCAGATAAAGCAGACAGCTATGGGTTGCCACCCCATCTGCCTGCCGTTACCTTGGTTGGCAATCAAAATACAGGGAAGCCCATTAATTTTTTCTATTTAAAAAATAGTTAAAAAAAAATGACGTTGGGTCCCCCCATTTTTGATAGCCAGCTAGGGTAAAGCAGACGGCTGTAGCCTGAAAACCACAGCTGGCAGCTTTACCGTGGTTGGGGATCCAATGTGGAGGTCCCCTCAGGCTCTTTTTTATAATTATTTTATAAATATTAATAATTACACAATAAAAGTAGGGTCCCCCCCAAATTGGATCACCAGCCAAGGTAAAGCGGACAGCTGTGGTCTGGTATTCTCAGGGTGGGAAGGTCCATAGTTATTGGGCCTTCACAGCCTAAAAATAGCAGGCCGCAGGCACCCCAGACGTGGCGCATCCACTAAATGCGCCAATCCTGGCGCTTCACCCCAGCTCATCCCGTGCCCTGGTGCAGTGGCAAACGGGTAAATAAATCGGGTTGATACTAGCTGTAAAGTAACCTGAGATCAAGCCCAGCAGTTTGTGATGTCATGGCGTCTATTAGATACTCAACATCATAAACTGTCAGTACTAACAAAAAAAAAAAAATCGACAAAAGAAATTTATTTGAAAAAACAGTCCCCAAAACATTTCCTCTTTCACCAATTTATTGTAAGAAAAAAAATAAAGGGGTCCCACGACGACTCTGGACCGTCTAGAATATGGGGGGGAGACACTCAGGGAACGTATCCCCCATTTTCTAGGAGTGCGGACCCTTCATGTGAGGAGTGTGGGTGCAATGAATCTGCACTCACTCTCCCCGGGTCCACAGCAGCAGAGTCCATGTCGTAATGGTTGCTACCAAAGCTGCAATGCCCTGCTCATGAGGTAAGGGCATCCCTAATCAGGAGAACTACTGTAGAGGAAGCTCTGCTCACTGGTATATAGGTGCTCAGAGGTAATAATAGATAAAATTAGTGAGTAACCTCGGCACTCTAAATCTCCCAGACTAAGTCAGTAAGTCACAACGGATAGTAATGCAAAATCACTCTTTATTGGTCCGTATTAAGAAAAACAAAATTTTCATAAGCATATATGTTTTTGTCCAAAACAAGTTACAAATGACGTTTCGGCCTGAGCCTTCGTCAGATTGGACTTATCTGCATGTAATCATGAAAAATGACAATAATCAGTATCACATAAGAGTGAGAGAACAATAACATAAACTCGAACAATGTAGAGGTACAATTGGGATGCAGCAAAAAAATTGCAACACAGCAAGAAATGAAACACATGATACAAATGTCATAATACAGTACAAGGACAATATAGTAATGACAAATATGGGGTCAGAGTAGGCTTAGACAGCTCTGGTACGAAAGAGATGTCAATCATAAAGTAACATGTGCAGTAGGTGTAGAGCTACAGTATGCATGGCAGAGCTAATGGGTAGACCGACCATAGAAAAAGAACGGAGAAAAAGTGGAGAAAAAGTGGAGAAAAAATGGAGAAAAAAATGGAGAAAAAGTGGAGAAAAAGTGGAGAAAAAAGTGGAGAAAAAAGTGGAGAAAAAAGTGGAGAAAAAGTGGAGAAAAAGTGGAGAAAAAGTGGAGAAAAAGTGGAGAATATAATGGAGAAAAAGTGGAGAATAAGTGGAGAAAAAGTGGAGAATAAGTGGAGAAAAAGTGGAGAATAAAATGGAGAAAAAGTGGAGAATAAGTGGAGAAAAAGTGGAGAATAAGTGGAGAAAAAGTGGAGAATAAAATGGAGAAAAAGTGGAGAATAAAATGGAGAAAAAGTGGAGAATAAGTGGAGAAAAAGTGGAGAATAAGTGGAGAAAAAGTGGAGAAAAAGTGGAGAATAAAATGGAGAAAAAAATGGAGAAAAAGTGGAGAAAAAGTGGAGAAAAAATGGAGAAAAAGTGGAGAAAAAGTGGAGCACCCTTTGGTGCCTTTCATGTGGCACTAAGGGGTGCTTAGCTTTGTATTTAGCCAAAAAAATGAAAAAAAAAATGACGTAGGGTTTCTCCTAGTTTTGTAGCCAGCTAGGGTAAAGCAGACGGCTGCAGCCTGCAGACCACAGCTGGCAACCTCACCTTAGCTGGTAATCCAAAACTGAGGGCAACCCACGCTGTTATTTTAAATTAAATAAATAATTTAAAAAAAAACACGTAGGGGTCCCCCAAAATTGGATCACCAGCCAAGGTAAAGCAGACAGCTGGGGCCTGATATTCTCAGACTAGGGAGGTCCATGGTTATTGGACTCTCCCCAGCCTAAAAATAGCAGGCTGCAGCCGCCCCAGAAGTGGCGCATCCATTAGATGCGCCAATCCTGGTGCTTCGCCCCAGCTCATCCCGCGCCCTGGTGCGGTGGCAAACGGGGTAATATATGGGGTTAATACCAGATGTGTAATGTCACCTGGCATCAAGCCCTGGGGTTGGTGAGGTCAGGCGTCTATCAGATACCCGACATCACCAACCCAGTCAGTAATAAAAAAAATAGACGACAAACACATTTTTATTTGAAAAAACACTCCCCAATACATTCCCTCTTTAACCAATTTATTAGAATGAAAAACAAATCCAGGTCTGCTGTAATCCAAGGGGTTGCCATGACGATCCACACTGTCCCAGTCAATGAAGAGCAGGATGTTCCCCATTGGCTGGGAGAGCAGTGCAGTGACCTGAGCTAACATCAATGGGTCAGCCCAGGTCACTGCAGGGGATGACAAGTGCTGCTGTCAGCGAGGTACATTACCTGCGCTGATCTCCAGCACACTGACAGCACCTGTCACTGAGTTCAATGACCGCCGCCTTCACAGCCAAATATCGCGAGAGGTCCGTGACGTCACCGCTAGTCAGTCTCGGGTCGGAAGCGAGAGGTGATGTGACAAGCGGCGGCCATGGAGGACAGTGACAGCGCTGAGGTCGGGATGGCGGGACTTCATCACCGCAGGTAAGCCGCACGGGACCATGTGTGTGTGTGTGTGTGTGTGTATATGTGTACATGCCGCGGGCAGGAGGGGGCGGAGCGAGCTGAGCGGGGAAGTGTGGGCTTCCTGCACGTAACTAAGATAAACATCGGGTTACTAACCAAAGCGCTTTGCTTGGATACCCGATGTTTATCTTGGTTACCAGCTTGTGGCAGGCTGCCAGCGATGGCTCCTGCACACTGTAGCTGTAAAAAGCCCTGCTTTTTGCTGCTAGAACCGTTCTCGAACGTATCTAGAACTATCGAGCTTTTGCAAAAAGCTCGAGTTCTAGTTCGATCTCAAACAGCCCCCAAAATCACTCGAGCTTAGAACTGGAGAACCGCGAACCGCGAACCGCGCTCAACTCTAGTGGTAATCACCGCCGGCTACTGGGGTACGG
Source organism: Anomaloglossus baeobatrachus (assembly GCF_048569485.1). NCBI lineage: Eukaryota > Metazoa > Chordata > Amphibia > Anura > Aromobatidae > Anomaloglossus > Anomaloglossus baeobatrachus. Next base: position 95,138,199 of record NC_134353.1, on the reverse strand, counting down.
CGGTGATCCCTGCACGTGTCTGCTGATTTGAATAGCAGACATGTGAGGCTAACAGGTATGGGTGGATCCGCCAAATGTAACAGCACGATTTAGGGGAGCCAATGGTTGCCATGATAGTGGAGGGTTATGTGATGACCCCTGTCTTTATCATGATGTATTTCCTGTCTGAGCCACTGCTCTCACACGCTGCATTTCTTCTGATCAGAACTGTATAGCTCTGATCAGTAGAAATGAACAAGCAATCAGACTGCTGATCCATAAAGTCCTCTAGGAGAACTAGTAAAAGAGATAAAAAATCTAAAAAACAAGTTTTTAAGATTAAGTAAAAATACAAAAACCTAAAAGTTCAAATCACCGCCATTTGCCCTTTTGAAAATATACATATTTGGTATTGCAACATTCAGAAATGTCCAATCTATCAAAATATAAAATCAATTAGTCTGATTGCTACAAAATGTGGCCAGAAAAGAATTCCAAAAAACAAAATTAGGTTTTTCGGTCGCCGCAAAAAAATTTCAAATGCAATGACAAGCAATCAATACCTAGCATCAGCAGAAAAATGGCATAATTAAAAACAATAGCTCTAGCCATAAAAAAAAGCCATCACTGAGCCCCAGATTCTGAAAAATGACAAGGCTACAGGTCTCAGAAAATGGCGCAAAAAGCGCAATTCGTTTTTTTGACAGATTTCTGCATTTTTTTCAACCCCTTAGATAAAAGTAAAAGTATAAGATGTTTGGTATCTACGAGCTTGTACCAACCTGAGGCACCGTACTAACACATCAGTTTTACCATATAGTGAACACGGTGAATAAAATATCCCAAAAACAATCAAACAATTGCATTTTTTTTCCAAATTCTCTGCACTTGGAATTTTTTTCCCGTTCCCCATTACAAAATATGGTAAAACTAATGATTTCATTCAAAAGTATAATTTGTCCCGTAAAAATAAGCCATCATATGGCAAGATTGACAGAAAAATTAAAAAAAGTTACGGTTCTTGGAAGATGGGGAGCAAAAAACGAAAACGTCAAATCGCCCGGGGATGACGGGGCTAAGGACACGCCTTGTTTACAAGGGGAACGGGTAAAGCTCAATTGTTATATTTTAAAATGTTTTTTTTTTTAACACATCTTTTAAGAAAAAATACCCCTCAATTGTTATTTTCTGGGGAATACAAGTATTAAAGAAGACAGGTATGTGAGCAGAGCTGACTGATCCTGTTGACCAGTGTTTTGGGGCATCTGGAAACTTTATACATTGAATTAAGAGATTGGTTAATATCTAATAATATCTAATAATTTGCAGAATTTTTTTTTCAGAGATGAGTGGACCAGAACAGTAAAGTTCCTTGTTTGTGCCGAACACAGACTTCACAAAGAAATCAGTGTTCAGAGTTTGAGTGCTTTACGTATGCTGACCAGAGATGAGTGGACCCATTGAAGTCTGGTTCGGTGGTTTCAGTTGGGCTTTAGAAAAAGTTCAGTTCTTGACTTGACCTGAACCCCAATGGAAGTCACTGATTGGGCAATTCGGGTCTTCACCCACATGCAGCCAGCCATAAACAGATCACTTCCGGGGTAGGGTAGACGGCCTTATTCTATTTTTATTTTTGGTGCACACTACATCCGATAACGCCCTTGTTATCCCTAGTACGAGACAATCAAACACTGAAAGCAGCTCGCACTGGGCTGAGCACCAGGCGTACCCAAGCACAGCAATGCTTGAGCGATTGATTAGGATACATAAAGCACATGAACTCTGAACTTTTCTGTAAAGTCCATGTCCGGTTTGAACACTGAGCTTTACTTTTCAGGTTCGGCCATCTCTAACGCTAACCCCCCGATTGAGCATCGCTGTGCTCGAATATGCTCAGTGCTCAGCCCTGTTAGAGCCATTTTTATTCTTTGAATGGCTCGCAGTGGGGGTAAAATTAGTGGTATCAGATCTAGTGTGTACAAAATAAAAATAATGAAAAGACCTCGCCCACCCCCGGACGTGCTTTGTTTATCACTGACTGTATGTGAGCGTGTGGCGCCCTGGACAAGCCAGGGGCCACAGAGAACAACACAAACACACCCCACACTCCCGGTCAGGCACCCCAAAGTCAGACAAAACCCTTGTTGCCTTCCTCCAGGGGCCACAGGTAACAACACACACACACACCCACCCCCAGCAGTTCACAGCAGACATCCCCAGTGAGACCTGATTTGTTCCTCGGGTTCAGACAGACACACCAGGTGGGCGGAGGCAGGCAGATGGGCACGCCCACCGAGGAGTTTAGCTGGCTTGAGGCTGGAAACAAGCCCAGACAAGTCCAGGCAGAGGAAGAGAGAGGAGGTCTGCAGAGAGGCAGACGCAGACTGGGGCCTAGGTTGGAGCCTAGGGCTCTCGTGTAGAGAGTCAGGCAGACGGTAGTGGCCGTCTGCAAGAGCCGGGAAGACAGTCTTGGTGGAACCGTAGGTTGCCGGGGCTGGGCGGTGGCCCACCGGTGCCGAACCGGGGAGCCAGCTGGAAACCGGAGCGCAGGAGGAGCGTACGGAAGGTGCAGGAAAGGACTTACATTACCAACCTAGGGTCAGGGGAAAAACACCGCAGCCGCCTGTGGGACACGTCCATCCAGCCGTTTGTTTCATCAGAGACTCTGTGTACATCATTGGGCTGAGTGAGTACCACCGTGCCGTGCGGCACAGTGCTGCCCCCGCGACCCTGCACCTCACCAGGCCCCGTAACCCGCCTGCCGTCCATCCCTACCCCTCACCGGGCCCCAGGTCAACCAGCCCCCTACCCACGGAGGGGAGAACTAACATCAAAGCTGCTCCCTGCCATCGCTTCCGGGATCCCCGTCCAGAGCAGCGGTGGTGTCACCAACCTCACCACAACCGTGGGTGGCGTCACGGACAATAAATCCCCAAAACCATCCCCCCTTTCACTCACGGGCGAGGAACGCCGCTCGAGTCCCCGGGATCCGGCCCACCGCTCGAGCCACCACTGAGCAGCAGCAGCAGCCGGACCCGAGCAGTGGGAGAGCGCAGCGTCCCCTTCTCCGCCCGCGACAAGCGCAGACCCAAACTGCCCAATCAGTGACTACCAATGGGGTTCAGATCAACTCCAGGTCCAGATCAGAACTCTATCTAAAGTCTGGCTAAACCCGCCAATCCTGACTTTCAAAAGGTCCTCACATCTCTATTTGTTTTTACATTCACAAAATAAAAATCAGTATGCCGTAACCCTCAATCTGATACAGCACCGCATGACCTCCTGCACCCTCACCAACTGTATCCTCACCCATCCATTGTAGACTGTGAGCCCTCGTGGGCAGGTCCTCTCTCCTCCTGTACCTGTCTGTGTCTTGTACTGTGTATGATTATTGCACTTGTCCCTCTGATGTATATCCCTTTTACATGTAAAGCGGCATGGAATAAATGGCGCTATAGTAATAAATAATAACAATATGATCCCTCCTATGTAATTACAAGTTCCTACAGTTTCATAAACCTGAATGCCATATACACAGCTTTTAGCGAAGGTCTGCTTATTAGTTATAAGAAGTGCACATAGCGCATACATGACATAGGAAGAACCATTGGACCCTTCCAGTTTTCCTATAACTGGAGATGAAGGAACAGTTGGTCAACATAAAGGAAATTACAGCAGATATGAAACAGAGAGAACATCGTTGTGTCCTAAGCTGCGTGTACCCATTATTTAAATAAAGGAACTTGTTGATAGGTTTATTTAAAGTGCCATGCCGTCTTGCAAATTCTACTTTTAGGGAATTAGCATGAAGTACTTCTTCAACACCAAATGAAGAAACGAATGAGAAAGGAAACAGGAGATGAAGTTGTCCACTCTGTTTATTAGCCTGGAAGATTTTCTTCAACTCCTAAAATAGACTTGTAAAATTTCCTTGTAATCTTTTAAAACTGCCTCTTCAAAGAGGGAATAGGACTTGATTTATAGTGCCACCTATTGGACGACGCTATCCTAAAAGTCAATATCGACCCTTGCCATATGACGTAGGATACAAGCCAATCCAGAATCTCAATTTGCAGACACAGTGTTTTAGGGAAAATAGCAATATACAACAGAGATCCAAATATACAATAGTTGAAGTAGCTGGACCAATCACTGAGCCAAAAGAAAAATCAGACCTAAAACGTAACTTTTACTAATCCATATATAAAAAGAACAATAGTTCATAAAAGAGTTAAAACCACGGTTAACAATCGTCTCAAAAATTGGATGATCAACCGGACCCAAGTAAGGAGATACTGAGATCCTACGCAGCACAAAAAGCCTCAGCTGGTTTTGCACATCAGTGTACAGATCTACCAGCACAGTCAGTTAACACACAGATATATATAATTGTGTTAGCATGCGTACTATAACCAACTGAGGTGTATACACAAATTAGTTATCATATTAGAAACCCCAATCAGGGGAAACTCACACTGTGTGTATTAATCGGCAGATTTTTATAGAGGAATTTAAAAATAAATATATATATTCCTCTCTAATAAGGAATGGTCTTACCAAGTTCCAGATTTTATGGCAGGCATTAATTGTCGGTTACCAACTCAAATACGGGGAGCTGTTTCTCAGCACATCAGGTCCCATATAGTCGGATGACCACAGTCAGGCAATTTCAACGGTTCCCACTCCCAAAGTTTCAATATGGATCATCAGGGGAGTCCAGGTGGGATATCAGCAGTGGACGTCACTAAGTATCGCTTTTTTCATGACCCTCCACAGATGCCCGATTCACTATAATATCAGTAAGCACATGTCAGAAAAAACGCCCAGGGAACTGCCTATCAGGCCGCATTCGTCATGCCCCATGGTTACATTAACTCACCGCATCCAAGCGCGTGTAAAACCTGATTCAAGCTTGCCGCGCTTAATGTCTGGAGTGACGCTCCAGATATAGCACGGCGCATGCGCGGATTAGTTGGAATGGTGACGCGCACTCCCAGAATACCTCCGGACCGGAAGTTACGCGTCACCTCAGGCAGCGTCGCTGAGGAGACGTCACCGTCCTCAACCGATGTCATCACATCCGGGTGAGTGGAACGCAAACCGCTCCACCATGAATAATTATGTTTATGCTGCCTAGCAACCTCAGTGTTTTACTATCACGGCTGCATTTACAAATATACGGCATTAGGCCCAAGTCCATATACAAATGCCGGTATATATACACTGTCACAGGCCAGGTTAGTTATATGAAAAGATTTATAAAGCCACATTAGGCTGGTACAGCCAAATTGATGTATATAGAAAAAACAGAAAAAACAGAAAGACAGAAAATACAGTAGGAGGATAAGATTTATTGTAGAATAGGCACCGGCCCATTCCACAACCCCTATCAGAACACAGGTCATTTGAAACATCAGTCAGTAGGAATTCAGTTTCCCAATGGGGCTCCCAGAGAGAGGATAACAGCTACCCCTGGGCCGCCAAGTGGAGCTAGATATAGCCAGAGAGGGGCTAAAGGAGCAGTAATTCTTATTTAAGGGGGATAAACAAGATCATCAAAACAAGGTTACCATAGGGTGGCAAAGTGCCAAGAGCTAAAGTGCATACTATTCACTGACCCTAGATGTTATTGCACACTACCTAACATGTGGGGGTCGGCACCCTATCATACCCCACGCCAATGGTGCCCCCACTCGGGCGTCGGCTTTCCCTCCTAGCAGGACCCTAGTTCTAAGGTGCTCCTAGGAAAGGGGAGAAAGAAAGGGTTTCATTTAATCCCATCGGTGCCATAGTATCCAGAGTGTAAATCCAGAAGCATTCCTTCTGGAGGATGATCTTGTCCCAATTCCCACCACGTAAGGGAGGGTGGATCAAATCGATGCCCATTACCTTAAAGCTTCCCAGGTCACCATTGTGGGAAGTATTAAAGTGTCTTGCTACTGGTGTGTCATTTTTATTTATGATGTCATTTTTGTGTTCCCCCACTCTGCGCCTCAACTCCCTGATGGTCTTGCCGACATACAGCTTTCCACACCCACAGCTTACCTTGTACACCACCCCCTTCGATTTGCAAGTTATAAAAGATCTCAGAGAATATATCTTACTGCCTGTAGAGTTTTTGAATTCCTTTCCTTCTTCTATATATTTGCAATTTATACAGTTGTAGCACTTGAAACAACCTCTTACATCACTTTTTTTGGTTGGTCTATTCTCTTGGAAGTGACTATGGACCAGTCTATCACTTAAAGATCTTGCTTTTCTGTAAGTGACGGATGGATTATCCGTGAGATGTTTGTCAATCGCAGGGTCCATATGTAATATGGGCCAGTGTTTAGACAGTATTTTTCTTAGGTCCACTGCACCATTATTAAATGTAGTAATGAACCTAAGGGTCTCTGTGGTGGTAACATTTTGACTATTGGGATGTAATAAGCCACTGCGATCCAAGCTACGCGTGGACCTGTAGGCCTTCCCAATGACCTGTTCAGGATAGCCCCTCTCTCTTAGGCGTCCCATCAGATCCACAGACTGTGTTTCAAAAGCCGCATCGTCTGAACAGTTTCTCCGCATTCTTGTGAACTGTCCCTTGGGAATCCCCCTCTTGAGGGAGCCCGGGTGAGCACTCTCCCATTTTAGCAGGGAATTAGACGAGGTGGCTTTTCTATATGTTGTTGTTCTCAACCGACCCTCTGGTCCCCTTTCGACCAGAACATCGAGAAACGCCAACCTGTCTCCACCTACTTCACTGGTGAAGCGTAGGCCAATGTTATTATCGTTCAGTCTGGCCATAAAGGTGTGAAAATCCACCTCAGAGCCCTTCCAGATAAGGAAGACGTCGTCTATGTATCTAGTCCACAGGACGACGTCCTCCGTATCTATCAGGCCACCAAACACCACCTTCTCCTCCCACCAGCCCAGGAGGAGGTTGGCATACGATGGGGCACAGCACGTCCCCATCGCAGTCCCCCTGAGCTGATGGAAGAGCCTCCCATCAAAGGTAAAGATGTTCTTGGTTAAACAGAAAATGAGGGCCTTAATGACAAAGGCATTATGCTGCATGTATTGATTTCCTCTAGTGCTTAAAAAGTACCTTACTGCCTCCACTCCAGCCTCATGAGGGATGGAGGAATACAAAGCCTCCACATCAATACTGCACAGAAGCATGCCTTCCTCGAGAAAGATGTCATCAATTCTTCGTAGGAAATCTGTGGTGTCCCTCAAGTATGAGTTAAGGGAGACCACAAATGGTCTTAGTATCCTGTCAACATAAATGCTCAATTTTTCAGTTATACTACCAATACCAGACACTATGGGGCGGCCTCTCAAGGGGTTACACCCCTTGTGTATTTTTGGCAAGATGTAGAACGTTGCCATTACTGGGAAGAGAGGTAGTAGGTAGTCAAACTCGTTTTTATTTATGATATTCAAGACAAGAGCTTGGTCTAGCATATTCCTTAGTTCGTTTTTAAATCTCAAGATTGGATTTGAATCAAGTCTGGCATAACATGCCTCATCATTGAGGATCTCCAGACAGATGTTTTTGTAGTCATTGGAGTCCAGTATCACCACGTTACCACCCTTATCAGAGGGCTTGATGGTGATACTGGAGTCCTTTTCTAAGGTTTGTAAACTGAGCATTTCCATTTTTGACAGGTTATACCGACCCCTGCATGTTCTTGTGCTATTTTTAATATCCTCAGTCACCAAGTTGACAAAAACATCTATCGCATCCGTCTCTGCACAGGTAGGTGGCGTTTTCACGCTTCTATTTTTTAGGTCTGTGAATGGCCCTTCACCATGATCATTAGGATTAGTATCACTCAGATGAAAGAGTAATCTAACGTCTTCTAAAAGGTCACCTGGGATTCCTAGTTCAGCTGATGATTTCTCATTTTGTTTATTGAAGAATTTTTTCCACTTGAGTCGTCTAGCAAACAAGTTGAGGTCCTTGATTGCTGTAAACTCACTGAAATCAGTGGTGGGGACAAAAGACAAGCCTTTGTTCAAAACCAATAACTCAGTGTTGTTGAGTGGTCTAGAAGACAGGTTTAACACCTGAGGAGCTCCGCCCATTATATGGGATTTGGTAGACCCTTGCTCCTCAGGTGGTACTGGTTGTCTAAAAAACCTCCCCGACCCTGATTAAAGTTGGCTCCTCTGTAATTTCCTCTCCCTCTCCCCCTCTGTTTCTTGTATTGTTGTTGAGGTTTGAACCTAGTGTCCGTATCAGAAAGTTCTGCGTCTGTGGAGGAGAACTCAGTCTCACTCTGTCTAGCAGCTCGATTAGTAGAGGGAATATATACCCTGTTGTCTTTGAAGTCTTGAAGATCCCTAATGTAAAATTTATGTTTTCTCTCTTTTAATCTATATTGAAATTTCTCAATTACACCTTGTAACACAAGTTCTTTATTTGCAAACTCGCCTTCACTGGAGAATTTGCGTGTTACATCGATGTGTTCCTTCAGGGAATCTTCAAGGGTGGACAGGTTTTTCCTCTCTTCCTCCAACAGAAGTTTCATAAGCCTAAGGGAGCTCTCAGTCGCTTCCTTCTCCCATCTGCCTATGAATTCGGGATTTTTTAAACGATACCCCGGCTGAAGTGTTATCCTTAGGTGTCTAGGAACTATTCTGTCTTTAAGATAGCTTTCTAGTGATTGGACCTCCCACCAGGATATTATCCGCTCCTTATATACCCTGGTGAGGTCCTTGAAAGCACCGCTCAAAGTTGGAGTGTACCTCTTTAATACAAGATTTTTCTCAGAGAAAACATCTTTAGCCTCAGAGGCCCATTGCCTAGTGTCAATGTCTGTCGATAAAAAACCTGCCATAGACAGCCTTTATTCAGGGAAAATAGCAATATACAACAGAGATCCAAATATACAATAGTTGAAGTAGCTGGACCAATCACTGAGCCAAAAGAAAAATCAGACCTAAAACGTAACTTTTACTAATCCATATATAAAAAGAACAATAGTTCATAAAAGAGTTAAAACCACGGTTAACAATCGTCTCAAAAATTGGACGATCAACCGGACCCAAGTAAGGAGATACTGAGATCCTACGCAGCACAAAAAGCCTCAGCTGGTTTTGCACATCAGTGTACAGATCTACCAGCACAGTCAGTTAACACACAGATATATATAATTGTGTTAGCATGCGTACTATAACCAACTGAGGTGTATACACAAATTAGTTATCATATTAGAAACCCCAATCAGGGGAAACTCACACTGTGTGTATTAATCGGCAGATTTTTATAGAGGAATTTAAAAATAAATATATATATTCCTCTCTAATAAGGAATGGTCTTACCAAGTTCCAGATTTTATGGCAGGCATTAATTGTCGGTTACCAACTCAAATACGGGGAGCTGTTTCTCAGCACATCAGGTCCCATATAGTCGGATGACCACAGTCAGGCAATTTCAACGGTTCCCACTCCCAACGTTTCAATATGGATCATCAGGGGAGTCCAGGTGGGATATCAGCAGTGGACGTCACTAAGTATCGCTTTTTTCATGACCCTCCACAGATGCCCGATTCACTATAATATCAGTAAGCACATGTCAGAAAAAACGCCCAGGGAACTGCCTATCAGGCCGCATTCGTCATGCCCCATGGTTACATTAACTCACCGCATCCAAGCGCGTGTAAAACCTGATTCAAGCTTGCCGCGCTTAATGTCTGGAGTGACGCTCCAGATATAGCACGGCGCATGCGCGGATTAGTTGGAATGGTGACGCGCACTCCCAGAATACCTCCGGACCGGAAGTTACGCATCACCTCAGGCAGCGTCGCTGAGGAGACGTCACCGTCCTCAACCGATGTCATCACATCCGGGTGAGTGGAACGCAAACCGCTCCACCATGAATAATTATGTTTATGCTGCCTAGCAACCTCAGTGTTTTACTATCACGGCTGCATTTACAAATATACGGCATTAGGCCCAAGTCCATATACAAATGCCGGTATATATATACACTGTCACAGGCCAGGTTAGTTATATGAAAAGATTTATAAAGCCACATTAGGCTGGTACAGCCAAATTGATGTATATAGAAAAAACAGAAAAAACAGAAAGACAGAAAATACAGTAGGAGGATAAGATTTATTGTACCAGCCTAATGTGGCTGAGGTGACGCGTAACTTCCGGTCCGGAGGTATTCTGGGAGTGCGCGTCACCATTCCAACTAATCCGCGCATGCGCCGTGCTATATCTGGAGCGTCACTCCAGACATTAAGCGCGGCAAGCTTGAATCAGGTTTTACACGCGCTTGGATGCGGTGAGTTAATGTAACCATGGGGCATGACGAATGCGGCCTGATAGGCAGTTCCCTGGGCGTTTTTTCTGACATGTGCTTACTGATATTATAGTGAATCGGGCATCTGTGGAGGGTCATGAAAAAAGCGATACTTAGTGACGTCCACTGCTGATATCCTACCTGGACTCCCCTGATGATCCATATTGAAACGTTGGGAGTGGGAACCGTTGAAATTGCCTGACTGTGGTCATCCGACTATATGGGACCTGATGTGCTGAGAAACAGCTCCCCGTATTTGAGTTGGTAACCGACAATTAATGCCTGCCATAAAATCTGGAACTTGGTAAGACCATTCCTTATTAGAGAGGAATATATATATTTATTTTTAAATTCCTCTATAAAAATCTGCCGATTAATACACACAGTGTGAGTTTCCCCTGATTGGGGTTTCTAATATGATAACTAATTTGTGTATACACCTCAGTTGGTTATAGTACGCATGCTAACACAATTATATATATCTGTGTGTTAACTGACTGTGCTGGTAGATCTGTACACTGATGTGCAAAACCAGCTGAGGCTTTTTGTGCTGCGTAGGATCTCAGTATCTCCTTACTTGGGTCCGGTTGATCGTCCAATTTTTGAGACGATTGTTAACCGTGGTTTTAACTCTTTTATGAACTATTGTTCTTTTTATATATGGATTAGTAAAAGTTACGTTTTAGGTCTGATTTTTCTTTTGGCTCAGTGATTGGTCCAGCTACTTCAGACACAGTGTTTTAGGCTGTTGCACTTTCTCAGGGCAAAGTATGAGATATGATTTGGTTGCATGAGAGCCTTCTAACTGGGGTCTAAGGGGTGTTGTTTCTCCTTTTAGAGAGCAAAATGCCAGGAAGATTATAAGTCATGCAGTGCTCCTCTGGGAAATTTAAATATGTAAATTGCCTCTTCACAGATTAAGAGGACTTATACTCTAGCACCACCTATTGAAAGAAGCAATCATAAAAGCCACACATCCAAGCCCTCTTCACCTCATCCAGACTACAACTCAAAAATATCTCCCGGATCCGTGCTTTCCTTAACCAAGATTCAGCAAAAATATTAGTGCATGCCCTCATCATCTCCCGCCTTGGTTACTGCAACCTCCTGCTCTCTGGCCTCCCTTCAAACACTCTTGCACCTCTCCAATCTGTCTTAAACTCTGCGACCCGCTTAATCCACCTCTCCCCTCGCTATTCCCCAGCCTCGCCACTCTGCCAATCCCTTCACTGGCTTCCCATCGCCAGACACCAGATCAAAACACTAACCGTGACATACAAAGCCATCCACAACCTGTCTCCTCCTTACATCTGTGACCTAGTCTCCCGGTACCTACCTGCACGCAACCTCAGATCCTCACAAGATCTCCTTCTCTACTCCTCTCTTATCTCCTCTTCCCACAATCGCGTACAAGATTTCTCCTGTGCCTCCCCCATACTCTGGAATGCTCTACCACAGTATATAAGACTCTCCCCTACCGTGGAAAGCTTCAAGAGGAAACTCAAGACTCACCTCTTCCAACAGGCCTACAACCTACAATAACCCTCAGTCACTGGACTGCGCAACCAGCTCTGTCCTTACCTATTGTACCATCACCCATTCCCTGTAGACTGTGAGCCCTCGCGGGCAGGGTCCTCTCTCCTCCTATACCAGTCTGTTATGTACTGTTAATGATTGTTGTACGTATACCCTCTTTCACTGTAAAGTGCCATGGAATAAATGGCGCTATAAAAATAAATAATAATAATAATAATAATAATAAAAGTCAATATCGACCCATTAAAGAGCCTTGCCATATGTTTTAGGATAAAAGCCAAACCAGAATCTCAATTTGCAGACACAGTGTTTCAGGGTGTTGCACCTTCTCAGTGCAAAGCATGAGATCTGATTTTGCTGCAGGAGAGGCTTCTGACTGGGTTCTAAGGGGTATTATTTCTCCTTTTAGTGACCAAAATGAATTACATGCCAGTGTAAGGAGGCTTATAAGCCATGCAGTGCTCCTCTGGGAATTTTAAATATGTAAATTGCCTCTTCAGAGATGAAGAGGACTTTTACTCTAATGCCACCTATTGGAAGTTGCAATTCTAAAAGTCAATATCAACCGTTTTATGAGCCTTGCCACACAATTTAGGATAAAAGCCAAATCAGTATCTCTATTTGCAGACATGGTATTTCATGGTGTTGCCCCTCATTAGTGCAAAGCATGAGATCTGACTTAGTTTAATGAGAGGCTACTGATTTTTTGGGGTTTTTGGCTGGTAGCTGTTTGAGGGGTGTAACTTAAGATGGGACTAACGTTCTTTGGGAGGCTCCTTCTACTGACAGCTGTATTACAGCTAGGTGAAAGATTATGAAAAGATACTGATGGTTTCGAGGATTTTTTATTAGTCTATTTGTGTGTTTAATATTACGTTAAAATATTGTACTAGAGCGTAATACCCAAGGATATGTTCTACTCTCATTGTGTGAAATTCCCATTAGAATAGTCCGTAAGAATAAAAAATTACAAAAAGAGGAAAACACCATAATTGCATAAATGCAGGACAGCCACCTAGGGCAGGCTATCTATTCTCCAACCATTATGTAAGTAAAATCAATAAATCAAAGTAACACTCACTATAGATTAACATAGAACAAACAGAAAAAAATAATGTTATCAATTACAACCTCAAGTGCTAAAATTGTTTAAAAAAAATCAGATTACCCATTTACATTAGCTGCTCAGATCAATGGTACTTCCCTCCTTGCCTGTCTCTTAATACTGTAGATCTTGTCACTTATTGCTGCTAAGTCCAAAGATTTCTGTCACTGACAAGTACAGATGGCCTGAAGAAGAGCAGTCACACAAACGCTCCTTTCATTGTTAGTCATTTCCAGCAGGACCTCCTGCTGGGACAGGAAAAGGGTTCACAAACATTTGCTGATACCTTTTAGGTTTATTTTTTCAGTAAGAACAGATATTGAGAACATACTGTAGATCAATGGTCTGATTTATAATACTAAGAACTTAGGAAGCAAGAGGCAGAAATGTGAACAGTCTCTGCTCACTGAAGCTTACAATCTAATTCCCTTACGACAGCAAATCGTAGAGGCCCAGCAATGCTAATTTACAGGAAGCAGTTTCCTCTAAGGGGAATGTCGTCATACACATTAGATAGCTGTTAGCCAAAAGCAGTTTCCTCCAACTTCCCGATACACAAGAATCATAGAATCATAGAATGGTAGAGTTGGAAGGGACCTCAAGGGCCATCAGGTCCAACCCCCTGCGAGTGCAGGCTTTCCTAAATCATCCCAGCTATATGTTTATCCAGTTTCCTCTTGAAGACTTCCATTGATGCAGAGCTCACTACCTCCCGTGGTAGACTGTTCCACTCTCTGACTGCCCATAGAATCATAGAATGGTAGAGTTGGAAGGGACCTCAAGGGCCATTAGGTCCAACCCCCTGCGAGTACAGACTTTTCTAAATCATCCCAGCTAAATGTTTGTTTATCCAGTTTCCGCTTGAAGACTTCCATTGATGCAGAGCTCACTACCTCCCGTGGTCACCTGTTCCACTCCCTGACTGCCCTCACTGTCAGAAAGTTTTTCCTAATGTCTAATCTGAATCTCCTTCCTTTAATTTTCATCCCATTGCTTCTTGTACTTCCTTGTGCTAATGAGAATAGAGTGGTTCCCTTTGCACTGTGACTTCCTTTCAGATATTTGTAGACCGCTATTAAGTCTTCTCTCAGCCTTGTCTCAGCCGAGTGCCCCAGTATTCTTTATAAGAGAGCTGTTGCCTGGTTCATTTGGCAGTAGCTTATCTCCAGGAAGAATAAAAAGATTATTCGTCATCACATCATCCATCGGGGGAAAGTCGGTAGACCCTCATACATATTAGACAGTCGGAGGATTCCATCAATATCGGATGGTTTGACTAAATTTAGTCTAATGTGTATGGAGGCCTTAAGGGCGGCTTTGCACACTACGACATCACAGGTGCGATGTCGGCGGGGTCAAATCGAAAGTGACGCACATCCGGCGTCACTTGCGATGTCGTAGTGTGTAAATCCTAGATGATACGATGAACGAGCGCAAAAGCGTCGTTATCGTATCATCGTTGCAGCCTCCGACATTTCCATAATGCCGGTGCAGCGACAGGTACGATGTTGTTCCTCGCTCCTGCGGCAGCACACATCGCTGTGTATGAAGCCACAGGAGCGAGGAACATCTCCTTACCTGCCGCCGGCCACAATGCGGAAGGAAGGAGGTGGGCGGGATGTTTACATCCTGCTCAACTCCGCCCCTCTGCCGCTATTGGCCGCCTGCCGTGTGACATCACTATGACGCCGCACGACCCGCCCCCTTAGGAAGGAGGCGGGTCGCCAGCCAGAGCGACGGTCGCAGGGCAGGTGAGTGCATGTGAAGCTGGCGTAGCGATAATTTTCGCTACGCCAGCTATCACATGATATCGTACCTGCGACGGGGGCGGGGACTATCGCGTGCGACATCTCAGCATCGGCTTGCGATGTCACAACGTGCAAAGCCCGCCTAACACTCACCATATAGCTTAGATAGCAGTCAGCCAACTCATCATTTGATCAAGATTATAAGTTGACCCAAGCAGAGTCAGGAGACTTATTATGTATGATCATATTAACCCATTCCTGCCAAAGCCAATTTTCACCTTACTGGTCCAAATTTTAAAAATAGACTTGATCCAGTTTAAGTGGTAATAACTCCAGAATGCTTCTACATATCCCAGTGGTACAGTGACTGTTATTTTTTTTACACATTGTACTTTATTTTAATAGTAAAATTAGGTTAATATGATTTAGGTTTATTCATAAAATAGATGCAATTTGATGGAAAAAAAATAAAACAAAATAGCAAGTTTTATTGCCCTAAAACAAAGTCATACCACACTAAATAGTTAAATAATATTTACCATATGTTTACTTTACACCAGTATTATTTTTGAAACCTCTTCAGTGATCCCATTCTTCCCTTTATATGACTTTTTGATCCGGCTTTATTCCATTTTTTGTGCGGCAGAAAATTTTCAGTGGGGTTTTTTTTTACAGTTTTTATTGTATTTTTTTATAATATAATTTTAGTGCCATGCAAATTATGTATATGTTTCATGTATTGCACACACACATACTATGTACTTGAATATGTTTATTTATGGTGTTCATTGTATGGATTAAAGGGAACCTGTCAGGTGAAGTATGCACCCAGAACCAAAAGCAGTTCTGGGTGCATATTTCTAATCCCTGCCTAACCATCCTTGTATCTAGTAGCATAGATGAAGAGATCTTTAGAAAAAGTATTTATAAAGATCCTTTATAATATGCTAATGAGCGCAGGGACTAGTTGCAATGGTGTTATTTCCCCTGACTAGTCCTCCCTCTTAGCGTGCTAACATACTATTCAGTGCCCATTGCCCAGTGTCATCGGTGGTGACACGCATATCTGTGTCTATTGTCACCACTTCAGATGCCGGGTTTAGGGTCAGTGCGCATGATCAGAAATCCCAGCACCTGTGGCCATGCGCAGTATGAAGGTGGGTGTACACGTTCCAGCTTCAGAAAGGTTTAGGGCGCATGACTGGAAGTGCCAGGACTCCTGATCATGTACACTGACCCTAAACCTGGTGTCTGAAGCGATGGTAACGGGCACAGGTAGGAGGATCTCCACCGATGATGCTGGACATTGAAAAGCATGGCAGCACGTCTCTGTGGGTGTGCTAACATGCTAAGAGGGCGGACTAGTTGGAGGAAATAACGCCCTTGTCACTAGTCCCCTTGCTCATTAGCATTTCATAAAGGATCTTTAGAAATACTTTTTCTAAAGGTCTCTTTATCTATGCTAGTGTATACTGGGACCATTAGGCAGGGATTAGCAATATACACCCAGAACTGCTCGTGGTTCTGGGTGCAAATTGGACCTGACAGGTTCCCTTTAGGGTATGACCGCACTTTGTGTTTCCACCTGCTTTTCAGCTGCTTTTTAGGTCCGTTTTGAACTGCAGCGTTTTCATGCCAAAAGGCATGCGTTTTGATTTTCCAGCAAAGTCTATGGAAAATGGGGATTTCTAGTCCGGACTTTCCGTTTCCAAACGCGGCGTTTAATTTGCATATTTTGTGGCAAAAACCATGCGTTCAAAGAAGCAGCATGTCAGTTGTTTTTGCCATTTTGGCTGCGTTCTACACCCATTGAAATCAATGAGTTGTAGAAAATCGCTGCCAAAATGTTAAGCAGTGCGCTTGCATTGCATTATTATTGCGATCCACATGTTTTCTTTAACATAACAAAGGCAGTTATTTCGTCTTTCTCTCTCTGTCCATGTCGGTCTCTCTATCTCTATTTCTCTATCTCTCTCTCTGTCGGTTGGTCTGTCAGTCGGTCGGTCTCTCTCTCTCTATGTCTCTCTGTCCATGTCTGTCTCTCCCTCCCACCCCCTCTCTCATACTCACCAATCCACGATCACCGGTGCGGCGCTGCACGGCGTTCACACTGTGGCAGCTTCTTCTCTTTTGAAAATGCTGGCCGATCATTAATCCATCACGTATTCCCTGCTTTCCCCGCCCACCAGCGCCTATGATTGGTTGCAGTCAGACACGCCCCCACGCTGAGTGACAGCTGTCTCACTGCAACCAATCACAGCTGCTGGTGGGCGTGTCTATATCAAGCAGTAAAAAAAATAAATAAATAAATTAAAAAAAACAACGTGCGGGTTCCCCCCCCCTATTTGGATACCAGCCAGGGTAAAGCCACACGGCTGAAGGCTGGTATTCTCAGGATGGGAAACTCCACGGTATGGGGAGCTCCCCAGCCTAACAATATCAGCCAGCAGCCGCCCGGAATTGCCGCATGCATTAGATGCGACAGTCCCGGGACTTTACCGGCTCATCCAGAATTGCCCTGGTGCGGTGCAAACGGGGTAATAAGGAGTTAATGGCAGCAGCCCATAGCTGCCACTAAGTCCTAGGTTAATCATGGCAGGCGTCTCCCCAAGATACCTTCCATGATGAATCTGTAAGTTAAAGTAAATTAACACACACATCCAAAAAATCATTTATTTGTAATGAAAGACAAAAAAACACCCTCTTTCACCACTTTATTAACCCCTCAAAAACACCTCCAGGTCCGACGTAATCCACGCAAGGTCCCCCGACGCTTCCAGCTCTGCTACATGAAGCTGACAGAAGCTCCATGCAGCAACTGAAGTGACTCGCGCGATCAGCTGTGCTGTCACTGAGGTTACTCGCGGCCACCGCTCTCCGGTGGAGGACTGCAGCTGTGGCCGCGAGTAACCTGAGTGAAAGCACAGCTGATTGCGCGGCTCACTGCAGTCACTCAGGGGATTTGCGATCACAGGTGAGTCTTTCACGTGTGACCACAAATCAAGCCGCATCACACGCACAGAGCCGCACGATCGCAATGAAGTTGGGTGAAGTTCATCCGAGTTCATTCTGATCGCGTGGCACTGTCCGTAGCCAGCCATGACAGTGACAGTGCGGTCCCACTCGGCTCTGCTGCAAGTCTATGGGGATGCTGCAGAGCCGAGTGGGTGCGTTCTGGGAAAAATGTGCAATCTGGATGCTTTTCCCACTCTTTCTATTGCCTCTGCCACACGTGACAAAACGTAACGTTTTTGTCACATACGTGTCAAAGGGGTGGTTTGTTCCCCGTGTGCCGTTTTTGTGGCACGTATGTGTTCTCCGTGTGTTATATGTAATAACATACAGAGAACGGAACGTTCCGCCTACCTGCATCATCTGGCACTGTCTGTGGTGCTGAATGACAGTGTCCGGCCAAAGCCACGCCCCACTGACGCTGCGTCCGGCCCCCAGTGAAGGAGAAGCGTTGTTCAAATTCACTGGGGGACGGATGCAGGGGACAGCCGAGGCAGAGACTGCAGGTATGGTGGAGGTGAGTATGTGTTTTTATTATTTTTACACTGACACGTGTCTTTCTCCGGCGCGTGTCACACGGGCCCGCATCCACACTACATCCGTGTGGTACGGGTGCGGGCCGTGTAACACCCGTGCTGCCGGAACAACACGGACATGTCAGCGGTTTTCAAAAACGGACACACGTAAGTACGGAACGGACACACGTAAGTACGGAACGGACACACGTTCCGTTCCTAAATACTTATGTGTGTCCAAAACAATAACAATACATAGGACCACGTGGGCCCGTGTCTCTGGTACGTGAAAAAAAAATGCACACATGTACCGGAGGCACGTGAGTGGGACGGAGGCCTATGGCAGAGAAAGCATCCAGAACGCATGAATTCTCACCAGGAATGTCCGCACTTTGCGTTCTGCCGAATGCGTCTCAGAACGCAGCTTTTTCGGCTGTGTTCTGAGACGCACACGCAGTGACTTACACGCTGCAGAATTGAACTGCAAAGTGCGGTCATAGGCTTAAATAGTATGACAGTTTTATAGATGAGGTTGTTCCTGATGTGTCAATTCTACATATTTGTCCTTTTTTGTTCATTATTGTTTTTACATAAGAAATGCGTTTTTAATGACAAAACATTTTTTGGTATTTATTGTGACCTTTTTTTACATTTTTATATATTTCTTTTTTTACTTTTTTGCTTGAATGCTAAGTAGTTTGATCACTGATTTGATGCATTGCATACACCTGTATCTGGAAGACCCAACAGTCATTCTTTGACATAAGTATAATATAGTAAAGCAGGGCAGCTACTCCCTTAGAAGTTTGCTTAAGCATTTGCTACACTGTACAAACCGTCAGTCCATTTGTTTTTATTGCACCTGATGGCCATTTAATGAAGCTTTGTAGCTTTTCACCAGTGGCTCCAGTATTGTTGTTTACATAGCCCTGGGAAGAGAAGATCATAAAAGTTTATTACTCTTTTTAATTCACATTCATCAAGAATCTCAACAAATAATTATTATTTGTAACTTTAAAGACAGAATCTTCATAGAGAGTTTTGTTCGGCGATGTGTAACTAATGACATGCTACAGTAGAAAACATTCTATATATACCAGGTTTTTTTAAGATAATTGTTATTCTGGATTCACCTTAATTTTCGATGAAATCGCTTTAATCATACTGATTGAATTTGTACGTTGCAACAACATTGTCTTTTTTTAGCCTTTTATGAAAACATGAGGCTTTCAAAAATGTGACCTATTCGAGGGAATGACTAATATTATGTGTTCTATGTTACAAATCATTTAGAATGTTGATTTTTTTTTTAAGAGGATGTACTTTCTTGGTTAGAAGGGATAAGCCACGTGCACACATTGAGTATTTGGTGAGTTTTTTTTATCTCAGTTTTGGCTCAAAAATACTAAGATAAAAAACTCACCAAATGCTGTAAGTGTACTCATTGCCTAAAGGGGGCTTTACACGCAACAACATCGCTAACAAGACGTCGTTGGGGGTCACGGAATTCGTGACGCACATCCGACCTCGTTAGCGACAACGTTGCGTGTGAAACGTACGAACGACTGCTAACGATCAAAAATACTCACCTAATCGATGATTGTTGACACGTCGTTCTAATATAGTCCAAATATCGTTTCTGTTGCAGGACGCAGGTTGTTCGCCGTTCCTGAGGCAGCACACATTGTTATGTGTGACACACCGGGAACGTCGGACAACAGCTTACCTGCGTCCTCCGGCAACGAGGTGGGCGTGACTTTCTTTCGGCTGCTCTACGCCCCTCCGCTTCTATTGGATGGCTGCCTAGTGACGTCGCTGTGACACCACACGAACCACCCTCTTAGAAAGGAGGCGGTTCGCCGGCCACAGCGACGTCACTAGGCAGGTAAGTACATGTGACGGGTCCTAGCGATGTTGTGAGCCACGGGCAGCGATTTGCCCGTGACGCACATCTGACGGGGCAGGTGCTTTCACCAGTGACATCGCTAGTGATGTCGCTGCGTGTAAAGCACCCTTAACTCGAATTTAAGCCGATCACACTGACACAGCTAGTGAAGACTCATTCATTTTTGAGGAAGTCTAAGGTTACATTCCAATAAGTTTTCAATGTTGCAGAATTTCTGTAACATTTCTCCCCCTTTTATGAACAATATTTTACTTTTGTTTTTTACTTACATTTTTATTAGGGATGAGCGGACCCGTGGATGTTCAGGTTTGCCGTATTCGGACAGACTTTAGTTAAAACTTTCTATTGAGGATCTGATCTTGACCTCGGATCCTCAACCTGATACAAGTTGATGGAGACTCAAACTTGAGTGCTATAAAATGGATGTTAAATAGTCGTAGTAAGGGCTAGGGGGTTGTGAGAGGAAACAAAATGGGGGCAGCTGCTCTGCAGACAAATGTGGATAAGGAATAAATAAATAAAATATGTGGGCTCCCACCTTTTTTGATAACCAGGGCAGGTTAAGCAGACATCTGTGGGCTGCTACCCTCAGCTGTCAGCCTTACCTTGGCTAGTTATAGAGAGGATCCCACGCTTTATTTTTGATAACCAGCCAAGGTAAAGCAGACAGTTGGGGGCTTGTATTATCAGAATGAGAGGTCTCATGGTTATTTGGCCCATTCCAGCCTGAAAATAGCAGCCGATACCTGCCCCTGATCCATTAGATGGGCCTATTCTGGCACTTTGCCATGCTCTTCCTGATTGCCCTGGTGTGGTGGGAATTGGGGTAATATTTTTGGGCTTGATGTGACCTGTAAATTGACAGCTGGCTTCAAGCCCACTGGTTAGTAATGGTAATGGAGAAGCGTCTATCAGACGCCCCCATTACTAACCTGACAAGTATATAGTAAAGAGTTAACAAACACACAAAGGAAAAAAAAGGTTTATTTTAATAAACACTCCTCCACATTCACTCATTCACCAATTTATTAATTACATCAAACCCACAAGTATTACACCAATTGCTACCACATCAGGGCAATCGGTAAGAGCCAAATAAAGGACCAGAATTTGCTCCATTAATTGATGCACCAATTTTGGGGCGGATGCGGGCTGCTATTTTCAGGCTGGGAGGGGCCAACTATTATGGGTCTTCCCAGCCTGATAATACCAGTCTCCAAAGATCTGCTCCACCTTTGCTGGTTATCAAAAATAGTTAGTAAACCACACTGTTTTTTAAATTATTTATTTAAATAATTTTAAAAAAAATGGCGTCGGTTCATTTCCATTTTTGATAACCAGCCAAGGTAAAGCAGAGAACTGAGGGTTGCAGACCGCAGTTTTCTGCTTTACCTGCGCTCATTATCAAAAACAAGTGGCAGCCCCTGTCAATGTTTTTTTATTTATTGTTCACAGCAGTGTATATTCAACTTTCAAATGCAATAAGCTTATTGATTAGCTGTGCTGCAGACTTTCAATAAACTTTATTAGCATATGAGTAGTATTTGAACACTGAACTCGGACACAAACTTTAAAAAAATAATCCATGTTCGAATCCGTGACCTGGACATCCAGTGTTTGGTACAAATCCCTAACTTTACAGTTTGGGTTCATTCATGCCTAGTTTTTATGACATTTTTGACGCTTTTGTCTCTTGTTTTGATGTCCTGTTTTAAACAAAGCTTTTTTGCTTTTGATACTTCCTATTATTTAGCTTCAACAACAGTTTATTGGTATACTTACATGTAGACTCCATGCATATTTCATGTGTAGCCACAGCAGAAATACACTAAAAACGCATGTGGGTTTTTTACCTGAATTTTTTCTGCATCTAATACAATCCTATGAGGAAAATCTGCACATAAAACTCAGCATACCCGCAAGAGAAAATGACATTCTGCAGATTTGAAACACGCACCGCATGTTAGTTTACACTTAGTGAAAAGAAGCGCAGTGGGCAGGAGATTTCTATAAATTCATCCACTTTGCTGGAACTGTAAGATGCTGCATTTTTGCATTTTTAGTAATAATAATTTTTTAGAACCATTTATTTCACGGTGCTGTACATGCCAAGAACAGGTTTCTGTATATAACAATCAATTAAAATACATAAATCCCCTTTCACACATAAGTTTTTTGTCATCAGTCACAATCCATCGAATTTTGAAAAAAACATACAGCGACTTATGTCGCTGGATGCGTTTTTTCTCATTGACTTATATTAGTGACGGATTGCGACGGATGGCCTCACGTTTCATCCTTCGTTGGACGGATCCGTTGAAAAATGGTTGTCCGTTGCACGGAGACGACGTCCACAATAACGCTTTTTGTGTACGTCGAAAAAACGGACAGCAACGGATCTGTCGCCGTCCATCGTTTGGTAGAATGGAAGCCTATGGGTGCAGGATCTGTCGTCACCCATCAAATGACGGAATCTGGCGACGGATTCCATTTTTTTTAACTGAGCATGCTCCAAGTATTAGTTAGCCCCGAGCTAGTCGGATCCGTCGAAAAACGGATCAGTCGCATCAGATTTGCCAAAATCTGCGACAGATCGTCGATCTGTCGAGAAAACAGATTGTGACTGATGGCAAAAAACTGATGTGTGAAAGGGGCCTAACACAGTACAAAAAGTAGAAGTAAACACGTTAGTATGAGATGGGATAGAGGACCCTGCCCACAAGGATGTTCAATCTACAAGGCAAGGAGAAAACAACAGTAGGTAAGGATAGAAGATATTTATATGGCAGTGTCCTTGCAGCAGGGTAATTGCATGTCGTAAGTTTTCCTGAAGACGTGGGTGCTTAGGTTGTATTTGAAAGCTTTAGAGGTCAGTGGCAGTCTAATCTGTTGTGGTAGTGAATTCCAGAGTGTGCAGGAAGCACAAGAGATAATTAAAATAAAGGAAGAAATAATCAAAGGAGGTCTTGTAAAGACCCAAGACTTAGGGGTACTTTGCACGTTGCGACATCGCTACTGTGATGCTGTCGGGGTCAAATCGAAGGTGACGCACATCCGGCGCCAGTAACGACGTCGCAACGTGTAAAGCCTAGATGCACTGATAAACGATCGCAAAAGTGTCGCAAATCGGTGATCTGTGTAGTATCGGTCATTTTCATAATTTCGCTGCAGCGACAGGTACGATGTTCCTCGTTCCTGCGGCAGCACACATCGCTGTGTATGAAGCCGCAGGAGCAAGGAACTTCTCCTTACCTGCCTCCACCGGCTATGTGGAAGGAAGTAGGTAGGCGAGATGTTTACGTCCCTCTCATCTCCGCCCCTCCGCTTCTATTGACCGCCTGCCGTGTGACGTCGCTGTGACGCCGCACGACCCGCCCCCTTAGGAAGGGCAGGTAAGTGCGTGTGAAGCTGCCGTAGCGATAATGTTCACTACGGCAGCTATCACAAGATATCGCATCTGCGACGGGGGCGGGGACTATCGCGCTCGGCATCGCTATCATCGGCTAGCGATGTCGCAGCGTGCAAAGTACCCCTTAGGGAGGAAGCAGGAGATTAGGTTGGACATGTATTGAAGGGGACAGTTTCTGGATGGTCTGAAAGGTCTTTCTTAATATATTACACAAAATATTTTGGATTATCAGTAGCCTGTGAAGATGCAGCACGTTGACTCTGTGGTTAGTATTGTCACTCAGCAGTGCTGTGGACATGAGTACAAATCCCACCAAGGACAACATCTGTAAGGAGTTTGTATGATCTCCCCGTGTTTGTGTGGGTTTCCTCCAGGCTCTCCGGTTTCCTCCCACACTCCAAAGACATACAGATAGGGATGTCCTTATAGGGGACAGTGATGATGACCTCTGTATAGCGCTGTGGAATTAATAGCGCTATGTGAGTACAATAAATAAATGTGTACTGGGTTCTTCATAGTGAGAAATACTCTTTAGGCTATGTTCCCAAGTTACATTTTTCATTGGTTTTAAGCAAAAACGCAGTAAAAAAAAAAAACACCTAAAATGTAGCAAAAAAAAAACAATTTTGAACATAGCCTTACAAGTAGAGATGAGAAGAGATGAGCAGACCGTTGGAATTTCAGTTTGGCGGGTGCAGCTGGACTTTAGATAAGGTTCGATTTGGGCCTCAAACTTGACCTGAACCCCAATTGAAGTTATTAATTTAGCAGTTTGGGTCTCTGCCCATATACAGCTAGCCATAAACACATCACTTCCAGGGGAGGGTAGGTGGGGTTTTTCCATTTTTGTTTTGTGTATACTACATCCGGTCATGCTGTTGTTATCCACAGTATTAGCTGTTCAAACACTACAAGCGGCTCGCACTGGGCTGAGCACCGAGCGTACCCGAGCACAGCAATGCTCACATAAGTGGTTTGCAAATGAAAAGCATCCAAATCCGCTCCATTTTCTTTGTAAAGTTTTTTTGTAAAGTCTGTGTTTGGTACGAACACAAAACACCAAACCTTGAGATGAGTGAACCTGAGGTTCGGTGTTTGGTGTTCATACCAAACACAGACCTTACAAAAAAACAGAGTTTGGGTTTGGAGTTCGGGTGATTTTTGTATGAACACCACTCGATCGAGCATCGCTGTGCTCAGGTGTTTGCATTCACAGAAATAAACACTTAAAATAGATCCCTCTGTGTGTAATGACTCTATATAATATATGCTTTTCCCTTTTTGTATTGAATTACTGAAATAAATGAACTTTTTGATGATATTCTAATGAGATGCACTTGTATTCCTATATACGAGGAGCTGCTGATAAATCTTTGGCTTTACCCAGAAAGAAACGAGACAGGATGATGAAACTTTACATTTATTCCACATACTCTCCACTTATGTCAACACACTTCTTACATCAGTATTCCAAGTTCTGTAAGCCAAGCAAAAAGAAAGATTTTGGTTATGCCTCAACCCAGGCATACGTAGCAGCCATGGCATCAGAAATGGTGTGAAATTTGGTACCCTTGAGGTGTTTCTTCAGGTTTGGAAACAGATGATAGTCGGAGGAAGCTAGATATGGTGAATAAGGTGGGAACTCAACCAGCTGGAAGCCCAGCTCTGCCAGTTTTGCCGTGGTCGCTTGTGCAGTGTGAGCGGAGACGTTGCCTTGAAGGAACAAGATTCCTTTGGACAGCTGGCCGCACCTTTTGGCCTTTAGAGCGACCTTCAATTGGTCCAAAAGTTCAATATAATAATTTGCACTGATGGTGGAACCCTTTTGAAAGCAGTCCTCTATCAGCACGCCCTCCTTATCCCAGAACACAGACGCCATCACCTTAATGACTGATTTTCACACCCTGAAGGTCTTTGGGTGAGGAGAACCACTGTGCCTCCACTCTATTTTGCATCACATTAGAGGGAACCTGTCATCAGATTTGGTTACTATAAGCTGCGGCCACCACAAGTGGGTGCTTATATACAGCATTCTAACATGCTGTATATAAGAGTACCAGCCGCTATGTAGAACGTAAAAAACACTTTATAACGCTCACATAACGGACGGTGCGGTGCAGACTGGTTGGATGGGTGTCTCCGTTCTCTTAGTGTGGCGCCTCCTCTTTCGGCCATCTTTGTCCTCCTTCTTCTGAAGCCTGGGTGTCATTCACACAGGCTGGCATTGAGGTCCTGCGCAGGTGCACTTTGATCTGCCTTGAGCAAGGCAGATCAAAGTATTGTAGTGCGCCTGCGAGGGACCTCAATGCCGACACGTGTGCATGACGTGGTATGCGTCATACACCCATGTTTCCAAAGAAGGAGGACAAAGATGGCCGAAAGAGGAGGCGCCGCACCCAGAGAACGGAGACACCCATCCGACCATTCTGTATTTGTTGTATATGTACTAGTATTTGTTGACGACTAATGATAAGCGAGTTTCAAAATACTCGGATTTGCGATACTAGTGACGAGTACTGTCTAATTCTCGCGTATGCAATCCGAATAGTGTGTGCAATCCAAGTCAATGGGCAAAACTCGCAATGTAGCGAGTAACCCGAATTCCGCACTATTCACAACTCGCACGAATAGTACAGCATTCGGGTTACTCATTACTTTGTGAGTTTTTCCTCATTGACTTGCAATGCACACACTATTTGGAAAGCATACACGAGTATTAGACAGTACTCATTATGAGTATCGCGAATCCGAGTATTTCGAAACTCTCTCATCATTATTACCGACATTTTTTAAACAAAAATGTGCCTCTCGGCAGGAAAAACGCTACCTAAGGCTTCTGCCACACTCACGTGAAATTCACGCACGTGCCGAGAGACACGTATTTTCCCTGCGTGTTGCGTGCAGGTAAGTACGTGTCTCTGGTACGTGCGTGACACGTGTGTTCTACGTGTGCTATCCGCGATAGCACACGTAGAACCGGTAATTATTATACTCACCTGGTCCTTCCTGCTGTCCGCGCTGCTGTCCGTGGTGCTGATCCTCAGTCTCCAGCCCTCCCGTCTCCCCGCTGCTGCTGCTGCCAGGCAGTGAAGTGAATATTCAATGAGAATAATGAGCGGCGGTCGGCAGCAAGAGGCATCAGCGGCAGAGACAGGAGGGCTGGAGGAGGTGAGTTAATGTTTTTTTTTTTTTTCACTGACATGTGTGTTTTCTCCGGCGCGTGTCACACGGGACCGCATCCACACTACACCCGTGTGGTACGGGTGCGGGCCGTGTGACACCCGTGCTGCGGGAGAAAACACTGACATGTCAGCGCTTTCAAAAACGCACACACGTACAAACGCACACGGACACACGTTCCGTGTGGTTTTACGTGTGTGTGCCTGCTACAATAGGGTAGCATTGGTTAAAGTGTCTCCGTGCCGCCGGTACGTGTAAAAAATGACAAACACGTGCCGGAGGCACGGATGTGTGGCGCTAGCACGTGTTTGTCATTTTTTACACGTACCGGCGGCACGGAGACACTTTAACCAATGCTACCCTATTGTAGCAGGCACACACACGTAAAACCACACGGAACGTGTGTCCGTGTGCGTTTGTACGTGTGTGCGTTTTTGAAAGCGCTGACATGTCAGTGTTTTCTCCCGCAGCACGAGTGTCACACGGCCCGCACCCGTACCACACGGGTGTAGTGTGGATGCGGTCCCGTGTGACACGCGCCGGAGAAAACACACATGTCAGTGAAAAAAAAAAAAACCATTAACTCACCTTCTCCAGCCCTCCGGTCTCTGCCGCTGCTGCCTCTTGCTGCCGACCGCCGCTCATTATTCTCATTGAATATTCACTTCACTGCCTGGCAGCAGCAGCAGCGGGGAGACGGGAGGGCTGGAGACTGAGGATCAGCACCACGGACAGCAGCGCGGACATCAGGAAGGACCAGGTGAGTATAATAATTACCGGTTCTACGTGTGCTATCGCGGATAGCACACGTAGAACACACGTGTCACGCACGTACCAGAGACACGTACTTACCTGCACGCAACACGCAGGGAAAATACGTGTCTCTCGGCACGTGCGTGAATTTCACGTGAGTGTGGCAGAAGCCTCAAAGAAATGAATGTGTTTGCATGCGTTTTTTAATGTATTTTTTATGTATTTCTTCCTAATTATTAGAATGGGTAAAAAATGATACAAAACCTTAATAGAATTGACATTCTGCAAATATTAAATTGCTGCAAATCTGCACAGAAAAAAGTTATATGATTTCTGGAATATCATTCACTTTGTAGGTACTAGGAAATGCTTTAGTTTGTGTGATAAAACTTCTCACAATAAAATGCGGCAAAAACACGTAAAAGTACGTAACTGTTATTATTATTAATATTTATTTATAGAGCACCATTGATTCCATGGTGCTGTACATAAGAAGAGGTTACATGCAGAATAAATATACAATTACAATAAACAGACTAGTACAGAGGAAAGAGGACCCAGCCCTTGCGGGCTTATATTCTATAGGATTTTGGGGAGGAGACAGCAGGTGGGGTGTAGGTCGGGTGGCAGCTCCGCACGGTGGCGGGGTGGCAGTTCCGCACGGTGGCGGGGTGGCAGTTCCACACGGTGGTGGGGCGGCAGTTCCGCACAGTGGTGGGGCGGCAGTTCCGCATGGTGGCGAGGTGGCAGTTCCACACGGTAGTGGGGCGGCAGTTCCGCACAGTGGTGGGGCGGCAGTTCCACATGGTGGCGAGGTGGCAGTTCCGCACGGTGGTGGGGCAGCAGCTCCACATGGTGGTGAGGCGGCATCTCCGCACGGTGGTAGGGTGGTAGTTCCGCACAGTGATGGGGCGGCAGTTCCACACGGAGGTGGGGCAGCAGTTCCAAATGGTGGTGGGGCGGCAGCTCTGCACAGTGATGGGGCGGCAGTTCCACACGGAGGCGGGGCAGTAGTTCCGCACGGTGGTGGGGCAGCAGTTCCGCACGGTGGTGGGGCGGCAATTACGCACGGTGGTGGGGCCGCAGCTCCGCACAGTGGTGGGGCGGCAGCTTCGCACGGTGGTGGTTTGTCACCCGGGGACCAGGGGTACTCAGATCCGGGCCACAGGGTCACTTCTGTGGGTATCACGGTGGCGTGACCCGGTCTGTGATCCCAGGCTCCACAGTAAAAGCGAATTTGGTAAGGGAGATTGTCCGTGACGCCACCCACGGTTGTGGTGAGGTTGGAACACCACCGCTGCTTTGGACAGGGATCCCGGGAGCGATGGTATGGAGCAGCTAGATGTTATTTCTCCCCTCCGTGGGTAGTGGGTTGGTTGTCCTGGGGCCCGGTGTTGGGGTAAGCAGGGAGCAGGGCGCAGTGCTGCGGTGCGGTGCCCGAGGGCACGGACGTACTCACAAGTAATTCACACGGAGTCACTGGTAAACTAGGAATTGCCGGTGTCCGCAGCCTTCGGTACGGGGGTGTTCGTGTCCCACACACGGTGCAGCAGCTCCTGTTCTTTCCCTGCAGCCAGGTGCCTTTCTCTCCACTCTCTTCCTCTTTCTCCTCAGCCGGGAACGGGGAATCCACTCCCCTGTAGTGATCCGGGTAACCCTAGTCACCGAGGGGCCATTACCCTGCTCCGGCTACCTCTGGCCCCTTCCTCACTACAGCCTGCACCGGTGTGAGATCAGATTACCAAGGAGGATTAACTCTTTCTGTGACAACCTGGCTTTGCCAGGGTGTCACACACCCCCTTGGTAAAACACGGCCCGTCCTCGGGCCGTCTGGGCACCAACATTTATTAAACTGGAAAAAGGGAAAATAAACACATTACAGTCATACATCTTCCCACATCGGGAGGTACGTTTTCTAAAACTTTAAACTGTTCTGCCACCCCACACCTGCGGAGCAGACGGCCTCCTCCTGAACTTGAGGGCGCTCAACAGGGGTGACAGTCCATAAAACAGTCTACTTTTTAACTTGTGGGTAGCCGTCCATGCTCCACTACCACTGCCGCTGCCGCACTTCCAGTACGGGGCACGGGTTCCATGCTCTGCCTCCTGCTCAGAAGCCAGGCCCACTTGGATGCCCTCAGCGCCGGCTACAACCGGCATCACTAACTGCCGAGGGCTCCATCTCTCACTGGCCTGCTCCTCCTCTCTGCAGGTGCACTCTGGCTGCTCCACAGCCATGACGGGGTACCTGGGAGTGGCTGGCGCCACATCTGGGGCAGACTTCCAATCGGGTGCCACCTCCGTTGCGGCCGGGCGGACTGCCGGAGCCGACGTCATCACCGTGGCGGCTGGGCGGACTGTCGGAGCCGGGTAAGATGTCATCGGGGTTGCGGCTACTGCTTGTCCAGGAACGGAATTAGGCAAAGTCCTGGCATCCCTGCCTTTACAGTCCTGGTCACATGAACTGCAGCTCCTTCTTCCTGCTCCCCCTTGGTACTCGGGAGCAGTCCTTCTAGCAACTTTTAAAGTTTCCCTTTCGCTTCCGGTCCTCCGGAGCTTCACTTCCGCCCGCGTTCTCAGGGGGCGGAGCCTCTTTTTCGCGCCCACCCCTTGGGGAAGAAGGAGCTGGGCGGGAGATTTTCGCGCCCAAAATGGCGGCAAAGATGGCGACTTTAAAAATTTTTGCAGCGGATCACCGCTGACAGTCCAGAACAAGGCGCACTTCCTGCAGGTAACTGGATGGGCTCGATCCTGTTCGTGACGCCAAATGTGTCGCCCGGGGACCAGGGGTACTCAGATCCGAGCCACAGGGTCACTTCTGTGGGTATCACGGTGGCGTGACCCGGTCTGTGATCCCAGGCTCCACAGTAAAAAGGGATTTGGTAAGGGAGATTGTCCATGACGCCACCCCTGATTGTGGTGAGGTTGGAACACCACCGCTGCTTTGGACGGGGATCCCTGGAGCGATGGTATGGAGCAGCTAGATGTTATTTCTCCCCTCCGTGGGTAGGGGGTTGGTTGTCCCGGGCCCGGTGTTGATGTAAGCAGGGAGCAGGGCGCAGTGCTGCGGTGCGGTGCCCGAGGGCACGGGCGTACTCACAAGTAATTCACACGGAGTCACTGGTAAACTAGGAATTGCCGGTGTCCGCATCCTTCGGTACGGGGGTGTTCGTGTCCCACACACGGTGCAGCAGCTCCTGTTCTTTCCCTGCAGCCAGGTGCCTTTCTCTCCACTCTCTTCCTCTTTCTCCTCAGCCGGGAACGGGGAATCCACTCCCCTGTAGTGATCCGGGTCACCCTAGGTACCGAGGGGCCACTACCCTGCTCCGGCTACCTCTGGCCCCTTCCTCACTACAGCCTGTCCCGGCCCTCTCGGAGCACGCTTCACTTCCAGCCTGGGAGCTACAACTCCAGACTTCTCTTCTGTCTGCCTCTCCAAACACTCTACTCCAGCCCCTCCCCTCTGCTCTGCTTTTCTCTTACCCTGGGGGATGTGGTTTGTCCTGCTGCACCGGTGTGAGATCAGATTACCAAGGAGGATTAACTCTTTCTGTGACAACCTGGCTTTGCCAGGGCGTCACAGTGGCGCGGCAGCTCTGCACGGTGGTGGGGTAGCAGCACAGCACAGTGATGGGGTGGCAGTTCCGTAATGTGTGCATATACACTTGGATTAGTAAATTTTGCTTTCATTCAGCCATTCACTTGACTCTTTCATTAGCGTTCAGTCATTTTTGCATCCAAAGCTTCTCTCCATTTGTAAATTGTTCCCCCGCTTCTCTAACATACATATCTGGGCATTAGGTCGGATCTAGTTGTCCGATGTAATTACGGATTTCTCCTTTTGCGGCTGAACTCACCTGTAAATGAATGACAGTGATGTACATATAGCGATCTGATCCTATTATAAAGCAATGGGTGATGGTGTCAGCAGTTGTGTAACACATTGAGATGATGAGCACCTTCAAATTTATACACCGCACCAACAAAGCAAAATCCAATTTCCGGCATCATATATGACTGCAAACATCTCATCTACCAAGCTTCACACTGTGTCCCATTTTCCCAAAGTATTGCTGACTGCTTTTTTCAGTGGTATGTTTTACAAACTTTTTTTTTATGTCAAGACAGTAATGATGGAGAATGCCGCCTGCACATGGCGCCCTAACCTGCTTTTACCTGTAGGCTCTCAGGTAGTCACCAATTGTGGCCCAGACAATTGAATTAAATGTCAGGCTTCTGGTCCTGCTATACAATTTAAATTGATTGAGTAAAGAGTAAAGAAACCCTGCGTTCATTTTCATGTTTAACCCTTTTTAGTGTTCCATTGCTTTCAGCAACATAATGTCATGAAAATTCCATAGTAATGCAGCCAGGAAAGGCAAGTGCCTCTAATATCATAGTCTGCGAAAACAATATCATGAAGGAAAATTGTTCCATTTATACTGGTTATTTTATTTTATGGATTTTCTATCATTTTTCTTTTTATTAATTTACTTTTTATTTTTTTTTTAGATTTTCGGATTATAATGAATGTTATAAAATTATCTGGAGCATGGTTCTAGAATAGACAACAGAAGAGACATTCGTTGCAAACAGAGATGGAAAAATTGATCTTTGAACAGTTTCGACAATTTGCAACTCAACTCATGATCCGTTGTCCATTAGTATTTATTGGGAAAAATATTTTGACCTCCAGCCTTTTTTGTTATTGATTGTCCTGTGTTTGGTTGATGAACTTCTGTATATCAATTTTTAACAATAACTTGGAACTCGAATGGAGAAACAAATAGAATTTATTTTAGCATCCACTTGAATTTTTTTTTTTACGTTTCATCCAATAGGCCTTCATCAGAAAAAAAT
Organism: Anomaloglossus baeobatrachus; assembly: GCF_048569485.1. NCBI lineage: Eukaryota > Metazoa > Chordata > Amphibia > Anura > Aromobatidae > Anomaloglossus > Anomaloglossus baeobatrachus. The sequence goes on along the minus strand of NC_134353.1, from coordinate 95,105,896 downwards.
GTAGTGAGAGGAAAAATATGGCATGCAACATTCAAATTTGCAGGGCAATTTCAGATACTGGCAGGGAATATCTAATAAGAGACTATGTATCTAAATCCTACAAAATAGGACTAAAATTATTAGAATTTTCTTCAAAACAGGGTTGATTTAATTATTTTGCAGGCATTCCTAGGCAGAACTAGGATGTGTATGTATGTGATGAATAACACTACTTCAGGTAATTATGTGACTTATATCCTGTATGTTTCATGTTTTTCACCAGTTTTCTCTTCGGAAGGCTCTATCTCGAATTTTCAGTAAGTAGTCTCTCAGCTAGTGGGTGGAGACTCACTGCAATCATGTCTTCCATAAACTGGACACATATCATTGGGGGACTCCTGCTCTATTCTCTCAATGCAGCATAAGTTCTGAAGCAGCGCAGTTGATAGGATATTATACAACAGCAATGAGCAGTGTAACTGTGAATCCTACTGAGTAGTGTAGCCGTTAATCATTCTGAGTAGTGTAACTGTGAATACTACTGAGTAGTGTGACTGTGAATCCTACTGAGCAGTGTAACTGAGAATCCTACTGAGTAGTGTAACTGGGAAGCCTACTGAGTAGTGTAACTGTGAATCCTTCTGAGTAATGTAGCTCTGAATCCTTCAGAGTAGTATAACTGTGAATCCTACTAAGTAGTGTAGCTGTAAATCCTACTGAGTAGTGTAACTGTGAATCCTTCTGAGTAGTGTAGCTCTGAATCCTTCAGAGTAGTGTAACTGTGAATCCTACTAAGTAGTGTAGCTGTAAATCCTACTGAGTACTGTAATTGTGAATCCTTCTGAACAGTGTACCTTTGAATCCTTCTAAACAGTGTACCTGTGAATCCTATTGAGTAGTGTAACTGTGAATCCTACTGAGTAGTGTAGCTATAAATCCTACAGAGTAATGTAACTGTGAATCCTTCTGAACAGTGTAACTGTGAATCATTCTGAGTAGTGTTACTGAATCCTACTGATTAGTGTAATTGTGAATCCTTCTGTATAGTGTAATTGTGAATCCTTCTGTATAGTGTAGCCGTAAATCCTACTGAGTAGTATAACTGTGAATCCTAGTGAGTAGTGTAACTTAGAATCCTACTGAGCAGTGTAACTGAAAATCCTACTGAGTAGTGTAACTGGGAATCCTATTAAGTAGTGTAGCTGTAAATCTTACTGAGTACTGTAACTGTGAATCCTTCTGAACAGTGTACCTGTGAATCCTTCTGAGTAGTGTAGCGGTGAATCCTTCTTGAGTAGTGTAACTGGGAATCCTACTAAGTAGTGTAGCTGTTAATCCTACTGAGTAGTGTAACTGTGAATCCTTCTGAGTAGTGTAACTTTGAATCCTACTGAGTAGTGTAGCTGCAAATCCTACTGAGTAGTGTAACTGTGAATCATTCTGAGTAGTGTAACTGTGAATCCTACTAAGTAGTGTAGCTGTGAATCCTACTTAGTACTGTAACTGAATCCTTCTGAACAGTGTACCTGTCAATCCTTCTGAGAAGTGTAGCTGTCAATCCTTCTGAATAGAGTACCTGTGAATCCTACTGAGTACTGTACCTGTGAATCCTTCTGAGTAGTGTAACTGTGAATCCTACTAAGTAGTGTAGCTGTAAATCCTACCGAGTACTTTAACTGTGAATCCCTCTGAACAGTGTACCTGTGAATCCTACTGAGTAGTGTAACTGTGAATCATTCTGAGTAGTGTAACTGTGAATCCCTCTGAACAGTGTACCTGTGAATCCTACTGAGTACTGTAACTGTGAATCCTTCTGAGTAGTGTAACTGTGAATTCTACTGAGTACTCAAACTGGGAATCCCTCTGAACAGTGTACCTGTGAATCCTACTGAGTAGTGTAACTGTGAATCATTCTGAGTAGTGTAACTGTGAATCCTACTAAGTAGTGTAGCTGTGAATCCTACTGAGTAGTGTAACTGTGAATCCTTCTGAGTAGTGTACCTGTGAATCCTACTGAGTACTGTAACTGTGAATCCTTCTGAGTAGTGTAACTGTGAATCCTTCTGAACAGTGTACCTGTGAATCCTACTGAGTAGTGTAACTGTGAATCATTCTGAGTAGTGTAACTGTGAATCCTACTGAGTAGTGTAACTGTGAATCCTTCTGAATAGAGTACCTATGAATCCTACTGAGTACTGTACCTGTGAATCCTTCTGAGTAGTGTAACTGTGAATCCTACTAAGTAGTGTAGCTGTAAATCCTACCGAGTACTTTAACTGTGAATCCCTCTGAACAGTGTACCTGTGAATCCTACTGAGTAGTGTAACTGTGAATCATTCTGAGTAGTGTAACTGTGAATCCCTCTGAACAGTGTACCTGTGAATCCTACTGAGTACTGTAACTGTGAATCCTTCTGAGTAGTGTAACTGTGAATCCTACTGAGTACTGAAACTGGGAATCCCTCTGAACAGTGTACCTGTGAATCCTACTGAGTAGTGTAACTGTGAATCATTCTGAGTAGTGTAACTGTGAATCCTACTAAGTAGTGTAGCTGTGAATCCTACTGAGTAGTGTAACTGTGAATCCTTCTGAGTAGTGTACCTGTGAATCCTACTGAGTACTGTAACTGTGAATCCTTCTGAGTAGTGTAACTGTGAATCCTTCTGAACAGTGTACCTGTGAATCCTACTGAGTAGTGTAACTGTGAATCCTACTAAGTAGTGTAGCTGTGAATCCTACTGAGTAGTGTAACTGTGAATCCTTCTGAGTAGTGCAACTGTGAATCCTACTGAGTAGTGTAACTGTGAATCCTACTGAGTACTGCAACTGTGAATCCTTCTGAGTAGTGTAACTTTGAATCCTACTGAGTAGTGTTGCTGTAATTCCAGTACTGAAGTGAATGAATATCTTTTTAGAAACTTCAGCACCACATTTTTTCCTGCTTGTTGTCTTATTCTGCTCTTCCTTCCTCATCACCACTCCATAAACTTCAACAGAACTGTAACCTGATATTTCAGTGAGCTGGTCTTGCTTTAATCAGTTTTTCAAAATAAATAATAATGAAGAAGAGTCTCATAGAAGGATGAAGAAGTATATCTGATAAAATATATTACAAATTTTCTTACACATGCCGATTCTATTAATTTATGCAAAATTTGTTGAAACAAAAGTGATCATTTAAAATGTCCCAAGATTTTTTTTCAGACATTGACAAGAAAATACTCGTATCTTTTTTCCTCACCTCCCTCCGTCAGCTTTCCATGGCAACCAATCACAATGTGACAAATCTCTATTTATATGCATAAATAAATCTAAGTGTAGAACCCAGGGATATGGGGTACTCGGTTCCGGGCAGTACAGGTTTTGAGGAAGTACTTTTTGTAATGGGGATATTTACAGGGGAGAATAAGATAATGTTCACATGTGACGCCACTTGCGGTGTTGCGGCTAAGGAGTGCTTTACACGCTGCAACATCGCTAGCATCGGCTAGCGATGTTGAACGCGATAGCACTCGCCCCCGTCGCACATACGATATATGATGTTTGCTGCCGTAGCGAACATTATCGCTACAGCAGCTTCACATGCACATACCTTGTCGGCGACGTCGCTGTGACTGCCGAACAATCCCTCCTTCAAGGGGGAGGTGCATTCGGCGTCACAGTGACATCACCGCGATGTCACTAAATGGCCGGCCAATAGAAGCGGAGGGGCGGAGATGAGCGGGACATAATATCCCACCTACCTTCTCCCTTCCACATTGCCGGTGGACGCAGGTAAGGACATGTTTGTCGTTCCTGCGGCTTCACACACAGCGATGTGTGGTGCTGCAGGAACGACAAACAACATCGTATCTGCAGCAGGAGCTATATTATGAAAATGAATGACATGACACAAATCAATGATTTTTGTCACTTTTACGCTCGTTCATCGTCGCGCCTAAGATTTACACATTGCAATGTCGCTACCGGCGCCGGATGTGCGTCACTACCGACGTGACCCCGACGATATATTGGTAGCGATGTCGCAGCGTGTAAAGCCCGCCTAAGTGTAGGGAGCCGCCGCGGCAGAATGTCTCTACTGGGGTTGGTGGTATTGGCAGCTAGAATGCTAGACCCTCCGCAAGTTGGGTTTTGCCCCAGAGGGTATATCGTGTGGGCATCGGAAGAAGGTAGTCCACACAAGTGTTCAGTGCAACTGGTTTACTCACTGCTGGTAGATGTTGACTAGTTGCCCGATGCCAGCTGGTTTCGCCTCCAGGTCCCCTTCGTCCCAGTGCCAGTTTGGTGTCTTTGGTAAGTGGGTCCCCATGGTATGGAACAACTGGGGGTTCCCGTTCTGTGGTTTGTCCACTTTTGTCTGCCTGACAGTAGCATGAACCCTGTGGGGTTGGAGTCTATGGTCCTGTCCCCGGTTCTCGCGTTGCTACTGAGTCTTTGGATTCTTTAGGGTCAGCAAGGTCCTTGTGCAGGTATTGCTGTGCAAGTGTTAATAGGTTGGCCTGGAGCTCTTTCCTGTCCTAGGGTCCTGTACCCCGTCGGTGTGTAGTTCCAGGAGTACTCCACCTTACTCCACCGGTAACCTCTTTTCCTGGGTACCAGGTCACCGTTAACCCACTACAGACCATCTCCTCTGTCAACTCTCTCCTTTCCACCCGACCGACGACTGTCAACTCACTCCCTGTCTCACTCCACAGTCCGTCCCTCCCACCTGGTCAAGTAGTGGACTGGATTGGCTCCATCTCTACTCTAGGCGGACATCCATTGGTCCCACCCTAGCTGGGTACCATTGTATTGAGGATTGTTGGAGAAAACTGGGATTATATGGGTTTTTGTTGGTACCAGCACTGGGGTTCTGGGTCCCTAAGGGGGTAGGCCCTGCATCCTTGTGGGAATGCAGAACCTTGTATCACCCTGATAGTTTCAGGGGTGCTATATTCCCCCTTGGTTAATTCCAGCACGTCCTCGGGCTGCAAGGTAAAACTGGTTACACTTTTTTTTATTTTTCATGTAAACACAACTGGACATCCCACACAGGGGATGTTCATGGCTTTATTGTTTCAAACCTGGGGTAACCCTCCCCGCATTCACTATTCCAAGGTCCTGGTCCCAGAAACCTTTCAGGAGGCAGGTCATTGGTTTCACTAGTGACCAGGTCCCGACCATCGCTGTCCCGGACGTATCCTGCACCCGGCCTCTCCTGGTGGCGGTGCTCACAGAAATGTCTGCTGGATGGGTGTACCCTGGTGGGGCACAACTGGTGAAATTATTTGCAAAGACACAAGTTTGTGTTGACTGCTGCCAGTCCTGCAGCCTGGTTCCATTTTTATATCAAAACATAAAACTGGTGAACTTTCAAATCTGGAATAGTCCAATGTTCAAACAATAAACAGTAAACAGATAGCAATCAGGTCATGGCTACCAAAGGGTTAGAAAGGGGCCATCAGGTTCACATGGTCTCCCGGTATCAGCACTTTGGGTCTCAGTTCACTGGTCCCGTGCACCTGCACTGCCTCCTGGTGGCAGCTGAAGGACCGGCGCTGCAGTGAGTGCTGAAGTGGGAGCGAGTTTCTCTTCAATGATCTCTGCTAGTACATAGGGTTGCGTCTGGTAACCAAACTCACACTAGGCTGGGAATGGCACAATAGCAGATCTGTACACCGGGTCCTCTGGCTTTGGCGCCCAGTTCCTGGATACCCTGTAGCTCCTTAACACAACATGAACAAACTCGCCATCCACAGGCAGGATCCACTCCAGTGCGGGGAGCAGGTCGGCCGGATCCCCAACAGCTACTGGACACAGTACCTGAGGATGGTTGTCATCACCAGCGATGGCCTCCTCAGCAGTTCTCGATGACGTCATCGCCAGGGCTGCCATCACTGGGTCAGATGGTGCTTGCTCCTTCTCAAGCGGAGAAGGTGATGTGACCGCTTCTGGTCTGGCAGGGGACGCTGGCCACACATTGTCCTTCTCCAGCGGAGAAGGTGATGCGACCGCTTCTGGTCTCTCCGACTCTGGTGGTGCTGCTGCCTGGTTGAGAACGGATCCCAGTAGCTGTGTCGGTGCAGCCTGGTCAAGCGGCGCTCCACTCTCCTGAGCCCGCTTGGTTGCCACCACCTCCATCATCTCCGCCTTCCACTCCTCGACACGCTGCAGATGTTCTGCTCGCAAAGTCCAGCACAGCTGCTGGACCTCTGCCTCTCAGCGGTCCAGGTCCCTGGGTGACCTGGGGCACTGGCGCGATCCCCTGGAGCATACATGTTGTCAGTAACAATCCTGGAGGCATTCTGGTGCAGGGCCTCCGGGCTCCCTGCTTTCCAGTTTTGTTTTACATTCTGAATACTCCCAGGGGGCAGGGCTTTCTTTTTCACGCCTTTTGGTCTGCTGTGGCGCAGTTATTTTTCACAACAAAATGGCGGCAGCTAATCAAACGGTAAAGTTCAGTCCATAACACACAGTTTTTCAAGGCACACGTCACCCACTTTAGCCGGGTCCAGTTCAATCCTGTTCGTGACGCCAGGAAAAAGGGTTGTAACACCAAGAGATATGGGGTACTCGGTTCTGGGCAGTACAGGTTTTGGGGAAGTCACGGTGGTTGCCATTACCCGGTCCCGTGCCCTGGGCCCTTTTTATAATGGGGATATTTACAGGGGAGAATAAGATAATGTTCACATGTGACGCCACTTGCGGTGTTGTGGCTAAATGTAGGGAGCCGCCGCTGCAGAATGTCTCTACTGGGGCTGGTGGTATTGGTAGCTAGAATGGTAGACCGTCAAGTAGGGTTTTGCCCAGAGGGTGTATCATGCAGTGGGCGTCGGAAGAAGGTAGTCCATACAGGTGTTCAGTGCAACTGGTTTACTCACTGCTGGTAGATGTTGACTGGTTGCCCGAGGCCAGCTGGTTTCGCCTCCAAGTCTGCTTCCAGTGCCAGTTTGGTTCTCTGGTACTGTCTAACCCTGCACCTGTGGGTCCCCGTGGTATAAAACAACTGGGGTTTCCCGTTCTGTGGTTTGTCCACTTCTGTCTGATGGTAGCGTGAACCCTGTGAGGTTGGAGTCTCTGGTCCTGTCCCCGATTCTCCCATTCCTACTGAGTCTTTGGATTCTTTAGGCTCAGCAGGGTCCTTGATGGTCCCCTTGATGTGCAGGTATTAACAGGTCGGCCTTGAGCTCTTTCCTGTCCTAGGGTTTTCTACCCCGTCTGCCCCTCCCACCTGGTCAACTAGTGGACTGGATTGGCTCCACCTCTAGACGGCCATACATTGGTCCAACCCTAGCTGGGTACCATTGTATGGGGGATTGTTGGGGAAAACTGGCATTACCTGGGATGTTGTTGGTACCGGCACTGGGGTTATGGGTCCTTAAGGGGGTAGGGCCTGCATCCTTGTGGGGATGCAGAACCTTGTAGCACCCTGATGGTTTCAGGGGCGCTACATAAGCATCGGGGTACTCTCACACTGGTGTATAAAAAAATCAATCCTATTATCATCCAGAAAAGTTGGATGAGTGAAATCCGTTTGATATTCCATATGACATGTGTGACATGAGTGCTGTGTGATTGTGCAATTTTTTTTTCCTCTCCTAACATCCAAATTACTGGGTGGAGCCAATCTGACACAATCATAGTTTTTAGATTTAGCAATGCAGTAGAACTGAGAAAGCTAACCCCGCCAACACCAGGCTCTGTATGTACAATGTCTATAGATAGTAAGCTGCTAATTGGAAGGGGGACCATGTTGGAGAACCAGGAATGAGGCAATGTACTCCAGCAATGATTAAGTCCAGGTGCTAAAACAAACGTTGCAGGTAGACAACATCAGGGAGCTTGATATGAGATGCATCCCTGAAATCTGGTGTTAAACCCTTACAGCATGGTGTCTTCAGATTACATAGCAAAAACTTGCTGCCAGATTTCCTTTAAGGAAACATAGTCTGACATCCAATCCAGTCCTCCATGCCAGCAGCAATCTTCACCTTTTCCACCAGCATTTTCCACCCAGTATCCTAGGACCCCTTTGTGTTTACTGGGACCCACAGCGTCATGACATTACAAGCCTAATAAAATCCAGAGATGCTCAGTATGCTGGGTCAAGAATATTATCCTTAGAAGTGGAAACTGTTCTGGTTTGCCTATCCCACTGGATCAAAAAACAGGATTCGATAAGCCAAATTTTCTCAATTTTTCCCTGGGACACTTCTTAGGATGCACACGGGAGACATTCTAAGGGGTGTTAGGGGTACTTTGCACACTACGACATCGTAAGCCGATGGTAGCAATGCCAAGCGCGATAGTCCCTGCCCCCGTCGCATTTGCGATATCTTGTGATAGCTGCCGTAGCGAAAATTATCGATACGGCAGCTTCACATGCACTTACCTGCCCTGCGACGTCGCTCTGGCCGGCGAACCGCCTCTTTCCTAAGGGGGCGGGTCGTGCGGCGTCACAGCGACAACACACGGCAGGCAGCCAATAGAAGCAGGGGGACGTAGATGAGCAGGACGTAAACATCCCGCCCACCTCCTTCCTTCCTCATTGCAGCCAGGACGCAGGTGATGTTCCTCGCTCCTGCGGTTTCACACACAGCGATGTGTGCTGCCGCAGGAACGAGGAACAACATCGTAACATCGGTCCTTCTGAAATTATGGAAATGACCGATGCTACACCGACCATACGATTTCGGCGTTTTTGCGCTCGTTAATCATAGTAAAAACGATTCACATACTCCAATGTCGACAGCGACGCCGGATGTGCGTCACTTTCGATTTGACCCCACCGACATCGCACCTGTGATGTTGTAGTGTGCAAAGTACCCCTTAGGGTGGCTTTACACGCTACGATATCGGTCCCGGTATCGCTAGCATGAGACCCGCCCCTATTGTTTTTGCGAGAGGGGCATATCGCTGCCCGTCGCGCACAAAAACGTGCACCCCCGTCACACGTACTTACCTGCCCTGCGACGTCGCTGTGACCGGCGTACCGCCTCCTTTCTAAAGGGGAGGTCCGTTCGGCGACACAGCACCGTCACTAAGCGGCCGCCCAATGAAAGCGGAGGGGCGGAGATGAGCGGAACAAACATCCCGCCCATCTCCTTCCTTAAGCATTGTGGCCGACAGCAGGTAAGGAGATGTTCCTCGTTCCTGCGGCGTCACACGTAGCGATGTGTGCTGCCGCAGGGACGAGGAACAACTTCGGCCCCACAACAGCAGCGATAATTGGGAGTGGACCCCCATGTCAATAAGGAGCAATTTTGGACGTTTTTGCAACGATCCAAAATCGCTCCTAGGAGTCACACACAACGATATCGCTACAGCGAAATCGTAGCATGTAAAGCCCGCTTTACTGTTTAGAGAGCATCATTACTTTGTCAGACAAGAATAAGATCACTATTACACTGTTGCGCTTAAATCATGGCAATTTTACTGTGTTGTACACAATATATGGCATTATTATTATTATTATTATTATTATTTACTATTATAGCGCCATTTATTCCATGGCGCAGTACAAGTGAAAATGGGATACATAAAAACAAGTATAACAATCATTAACAATACAAAACAGACTGGTATAGGAGGAGAGAGGACCTTGCCCGCGAGGGCTCACAGTCTACAGGGAATGGGTGATGGTACAATAGGTGGGGACAGAGCTGGTTGCGCAGTGGTGTACTGGACTGAGGGCTATTGCAGGTTGTAGGCTTGTTGGAAGAGATGGGTTTTCAGGATCCTCTTGAAGCTTCCCACGGTAGTAGAGAGTCTGATATGCTGGGATGGAGCATACTAAAGTATGGGGAGGCACGGGAGAAATCTTGTATGCGACTGTGGGAAGAGGAGATAAGAGAGGAGTATTTAGTATTTAGCACTATTATCGAAAGAATGTCAACTGTGAACAACTGTATGGAATTGTATTGTAATCTCGAATATGATCATCAGAACTGGTATATATCATTATATCTTCACTCTTTGAGGGTAGTATGGTGTTTTTTAATCAGTAACAGAACTGTCAACTGCTGTAGTGCCCACTAGACCCCTCTTTCCATGACCAGCATAATGAGGGTTGACGTAAGTCCTGGGCTTGAAATTCCTTACATGGAATCCTACCAGTAGTTTTCCCAAAGGACCTTTTTTATCTACAATGTACTTGTTTTAGTCTATATTTAAAGGGATTGTCGACTACTTTTACATTGAGGACCTATCCTTAGGATAGACCATAAATGTCTGAACAGCTGGGGTCCGACATTGCACACCCCCGCCGCTCAGATGTTTTCGGTCTCAACGGCAACAGCAGGCAGCTGGTGGAAATACTCAGTTCCGCAGCTGCTGCATCTTCTTATAGTGGCCACAGCTGGGTACTGTACATCCGCCTCCCAGTCTAATCAATAGGAAGTGGATGTGGAGTACCAGCCGCGGCCATTATCAGAAGACAGAGCAGCTCTGGAGCTGAGCATTTCCAGTTGCCTGCTGCCGCCGGCGAGACCGAGAATAGCTGATCAGTGGGTGTGTGGGATATCATCCGATCAAACATTGATAACCTATCTTAGGCCCCCTTCACATGCACGTGTCTCTGGTACGTGCTAGGTCCGTGCCCGCATGTACCGGAGACACGGGCACATGTAAACCCATTAAAATCAATGCAGCCATTAGCCCGTGCCTCCGTGTGGAGCACACGTGAGCCTGTGTGCGCCACACGGATGCATGTCCGTGTTTCTCCGGCAGCACAGGCCCGCACACGTACCACAGGGATGTAGTGTGGATGCGGGTCCACGTGACACGCGCCGTGGAAAAAATAAAAAAAACACATACTCACCTCCACGAGTCCTGCAGTCTCTGCCGTGGCTGTCACCTGCATCCATCCCCCAGTGAATTTGAACCACGCATCTTCTTCACTGGGGGTCGGAAGCAGCGTCAGCGGGGCGTGGCCTGTGCTGGACACTGTCAGTCAGCACCACAGACAGCTCCGGAAGAATCAGGTAAGGCGGGGCTTTCTGTTCTCCGTGTGTTATTACGTATAACACATGGAGAACACACGTAGTGCCATAAACACGGCACACGGAGGGGAAAACGTACCTTTGACACGTCCGTGAAACACGTGCGTGATTTTCACGGACGTGTGAAGGATAGGACCTCAGTGTATAAGTAGTGAACAAACCCTTTAATAACCAGGGCTAAATGAAGCTTCAGAAGTATTCAGATGATAGTTGACCTTAGCGCCCATCAAGCTTTTTCTTACTTACCCTCACTGGCTTTTATAAGAGGATAGCATTAATTAATGTGTACATTGTTCCCCATTTATTGCTACTAATACAGATATACAGGATGTCACAATAAGTAATGAGCTAATCTTCTTATAAAACCACAAAGTAAAGATATCGTAGTACCAAGCCAAGTGTAATGATGTGTGGATGACGTCTGCCAGCTAAAAAGTGCCAAATAGATCCCCTTCTTGAAAGCATAGTTAACACGTTGTGAGTCACATCTGTCCTATTCGCCACTACATCTGCTCAGATATGCATTGTCATTAGTATACAGCTTTTACCGCTGTCCTGAAACTATAACTCCCAGCATTCTCCACCAGCACGTTGTGGTTCTACAGGACTTGGATCGATTCAGTCCGTCTACCTGTAGTGAGTGCTATGATGTTTTTTATCAGATTACTAATTGATTATTTGACTCTTTTTGCACTTTTCAATATGCTGTGAAATCCAGTTCCACTTCCAGTCACTGTTCCTCCACGGTGATTATTATATTGATGTATGGTTTAAAGCAAACAATATAAATGATTAATGCTTTACCCTGTTAATTACCTTAATTAGCCATGTAAATGGATTTCCTGGGCAATGAATAGGCTTTGTGCAGTGACTGCAGTTGAGGATCTTCCAAGACAAGGTATTCCATCGAGGTTGCCCGATTGAGTAAATCTACAACCTGAGTGTAAATACAAGGGCAGCGTTACAAGATTACAGCGTAAGTGAGACTGGATTATCATGCTATGATCTGGCATATGATCCAATTATATAATTGTATACGCTGGCAGTATACAGTAGTTACTATTTTTATTATTATTATTATTATTATTATTATTATTACTATTTCCATTTGAATATGGAGCACCAACATATTCCACAGTGCAGTACAGAGACTGCCATCACTCACATCAGTTCTTGTACAAAAAAGACACAATCTTATAAGGAAAAATATTCTGTATGTTCAAAATTGGTTCTAAAATAATAATAATAATATCAATAATAATAGTATAGCACTATTAATTCCACAGCGCTTTACATACGATAGCAACACTGTCCCCATTGGGGCTCACAATCTAGAGTCCCTATCTGTATGTCTTTGGAGTGTGGGAGGAAACCGGAGTAGCCGGAGGAAACCCACGCAAACACGGGGAGAACATACAAACTCCTTGCAGATAGTGTCCTTGGTGGGATGTGAACCCAGGACCCCAGCGCTGCAAGACTGCAGTGCTAACCACTGAGCCACTGTGCAATGAAATTTGTTTAGAACTTCCCAAAACGCGTGGATTAAGGCAAATTTGAATCTTGACCATTCAGCATTTTGCTGGATTCTGAGGACTTGGAAAGAGTTAAAATAAATAAATGTGGGAACATTTTTTTTTATAAATTGGTGAACGCGGGATAGTGTGGGGTAGTCATTATTCAAGTAAGCTATTTTTTCCTGAGTGTGCTTTTGGGGGGAATTTATGGGTTAGTAATGGGGTGTCTGATAGATGCTTCTCCATTACTAATTACATTACACAGCTAACATCAACACCAAAAAATTTTACTCCGATTGCCACCGCACCAGGGCAATCGGGAGGGGCCGAGCAAAACACCAGAATTGGTGCATCTAATGTGATGCACCAATTCTAGGGTGGCTGCAGGTTGGTATTTTTAGGCTGGGAAGGTCCAAAAACAATGGAGCTTTAAGTTGCATGATTACCAAAAATAAGAAGTACTCCAGTAATTTTTTTTTAATTTATTTATTTAGTTAAACTAAGTGTTTAATATATAAATAAAATTAATAAAGTAATTAATTAATTTGAAAATTTTGAAAAAACGTGTGGGGTCCCACTTATTTTTGATAACCAGCCATGATAAAGTAGACAGCTGCAGCTGGTTTTATCAGCCTGAGGTTATTTGGCCTATCCCAGCTTAAATATAGCAGCCTTATTAACCTATAAAAATACGAGTCAAAAGTCAACCAAAAATGTATATGCAAAAATTCAATTTATTGAACATATATAAAGGAGTAGACAGTACAAAACAACAAGAATAAGTGTACCGCCCTGAGAGGGCTCGGCTGCTCCCTTGCCGGGCCGAGCTGCTCGAGGTCCGGGCTCGGGTTGTCGGTGGCTCGAGCGCCTCCGGACCGGGGGCCACGTCGCTCTGTTAAGGGGAGGCAGTGGGATGGTGGTGTGGGACGAGGTTCGCAGCCGGGAGCCGCGTTGTCGTTGGACAGGTCGTGACGCCACCCACGGGTCGTGGTGACGGGATGCACCACCGCTGCGGCGGGAGTGAAGGGGGCTCCCAGGATCGGTGTTGAGGGCGCAGCCTGGATGTTAGCCCCTACGTGGGTAGGGGAGGTGTGTCCCTGGGCCCGGTGGGACAGGCGATGATGTCGGGGTGCAAGGTGCCGTGCTGCGGTGTGATGTCGTGCCCGGATGGCACTGGTATATTCACTATTAATTCACACTCAGAGTCACTGGTAAACCAAAGTTCGGGTATGGTCGGGTCCCGTAACCGGCTGCTTGTGTCCCTTGTGAGGCTGATGGTGGCCCCTTTCCCTTGCACCTCTTGTTTTGATTTTTGGCTCCCCTGCCTGGGCAGTGGTAGCCCGCTCCCCGACATTTAGCTGCTCGAAGAGCCATCGGTTGCCCGCAGGCGCTGGCCCTCGGATGCTTGGCCCTTGGCGGTGGCTCTCACCCGGTATTGGTGGGCTGTTGCCTTCTTTCGGGACTTTGGGTGAGGATGAACCTGTGAGGTCCAGATTGCAATCAGTGAATTTGCCTAAACTCAGTGGCTTCTAAGCTAGGACGGGATCGGAGTACCCGGTTACTGGTGCTCCGATTAGCTGTTGACTCCCCGGTTCAGGTCCGGCGGGCTCCAACCCTGACCCGGTCCCTACGTTTTCGCCGGTCGCTATACCGGTATTCCTGAAGGCGGCCACCACCGTCTGCCGGCCTGATGTTTCGGGGATCCCGGGCTCCAACCCGGGTCCCTGACAGCTTCTCTCCTTCCTCCTGTCACTCTCCAAACTCCTAACTCACTACCAACTCCCTGGGGTCCAGGGCATCACATTCCCCCTTGGTTTAATGCAGACCATCTGCGGGCTGCCCGACCAACTGCGGTTTATTTTCTTTTTTTTTTAACTGGAAAAACAGGAACAGTTACAAGTATAATAACATTGTTACAAACATATAAGATTTCTGAAGGTCTTCCCCTAACGGGAGGCATTTTACTTTAACGTTGCATAACTTTAATGAGGGAACGGGTTCATGTCCTTCCGCCTTTCCCACCCAAACAACCTAGCCCTGATGCTGCCCCTAAGAAACGGGCAGCACCCCTTTTCCCCAGTCCGGAAACAGGAACACAGCTAGATCACCCAGGCTGGAACAGGTACGGTGCGGCGCACCTGGTAGTTGCCCAAGGGCCCCCCAGAGGATTGTCACCGGTCTCGGTGGTGACCAGACCCCAGCCTGCTCTGCTGTGGGTCCTACCTCCAATCTACCTCTCCGGAGGTAAACGGAACAAGAAGGCATGGTAAAAGGGGCAGGATGGGGTAATATTTACAAGCCCAATAGTTTTTGGGTGCCCAGCAAGTCCACAGCCTTGTCCGTGAGCAGTCACTCACGCAACAGGGGTTAAACGGGAATTAACATAATCCCAACGGGGACGGGTCCTTTATAGCCAACGGGCTACCAGCTTACTCCAGCTCTTCCTCCAACGCGGATTCAACCTCTGCCTCAAACATTCCCAGCATGCAACAGGCATGGTGGGAAAGGGCCATCCGGTATCCATTCCCACCACTTCACGGGATGTAAGTGGCCGCCGGGGCACTGCCGTTGAGGTGACCTTCATCTGCCTCCTCTGATCCTGAGACTGGTTCTGTGTCAGGCCCGGAGCCACTGCTATCCGTCTTCGCGTGGTCAGGCATTACTCCCATCTGGACCAGGCGGACTGCTGGGGCTATCTTTCCCTCTGCGTCAAGCGGGTTGTTGTCAGCTGCCGAAACCTCCGGGCTTGCTGATCCTTCAGCCACCCCGACCTCCGGGCTTTCCTGAATCAGCGCTTCGGGTCCCGCTGCCATGGCAGGGGGCAGTGGGCCAGCAGACCAGCAGTGGCGGTCCCCACGGGCGACGGCGGAGACCATATAGGGGCCAGGGGTAGACCGAGTCCCTCAGTCGCAGTGGCCGGTCCCTCGGGGACATAGGGGCGTGGGTCACTTACCAACTCCGCTAAAATGGTCTCCGTCTCATGTGCCCGGGCGATTGCAGCCAGCTCCTCCACCTCTGCGGTCCACTGCTCCATCAGAAGGCGCACTTGACTCCGATGGCGCTGACAGATCTCGGCAATCTGTGCCCTCATCCATGTCGCTGTTCCGGGCGCAGGATCCGGGATCTCGGGACTCTGGACGGGAGTTGCCATGCTGCTGTCGCACTGTTGGGATCCAGAACGGAACGGATGCAGGGGCCTGGAGTCCCTGCCCTTATCCCCGAGATCACATGAGGCCCACTTCTTCACCCGTGCCCCCTTGGTTTTCTTCCAGCCCTCCTCCCTCTGGGGGCGGGGCTTCATTTTCACGCCTTCACTGCTCGGGGAAGACGACTCTAGCGGGAAACTTTCGCGCCCAATATGGCGGATCTTCCACTTTTTCGGCAGGACGCCGCTGACGGGTACTTCCAAGGCACACTTCCACAGGTGAGTGGACTGTCCGAATCCTGTTCGTGACGCCAGAAGAGTCGATGTGTACCGCCCTGAGAGGGCTCGGCTGCTCCCTTGCCGGGCCGAGCTGCTCGAGGTCCGGGCTCGGGTTGTCGGTGGCTCGAGCGCCTCCGGACTGGGGCCACGTTGCTCTGTTAAGGGGAGGCAGTGGGGTGGTGGTGTGGGACGAGGTTCGCAGCTGGGGGCCGCGTTGTCGTTGGACGGGTCGTACTACCCACGGGTCGTGGTGACGGGATGCACCACCGCTGCGGCGGGAGTGAAGGGGGCTCCCGGGATCGGTGTTGAGGGCGAAGCCTGGATGTTAGCCCCTCCGTGGGTAGGGGCGGTGTGTCCCGAGGCCCGGTGAGACGGGCGATGATGTCGGGGTGCAACGTGCCGTGCTGCGGTGCGACGTCGTGCCCGGATGGCACTGGTGTACTCACTATTAATTCACACTCAGAGTCACTGGTAAACCAAAGTTCGGGTATGGTCGGGTCCCGCAGCCGGCTGCTTGTGTCCCTCTTGAGGCTGATGGTGGCCCTTTTCCCTTGCACCTCTTGTTTTCATTTTTGGCTCCCCTGCCTGGGCAGTGGTAGCCCGCTCCCCGACATTTAGCTGCTCGAAGAGCCCTCGGTTGCCCGCAGACGCTGGCCCGTCGGATGCTTGGCCCTTGGCGGTGGCTCTCACCCGGTATTGGTGGGCTGTTGCCTTCTTTCGGGACTTTGGGTGAGGATGAACCCGTGAGGTCCAGACTGCAATCAGTGAATTTGCCTAAACTCAGTGGCTTCTAAGCTAGGATGGGGTCTGAGTACCTGGTTACTGGTGCTCCGATTAGCTGTTGACTCCCTGGTTCAGGTCCGGCGGGCTCCAACCCTGACCCGGTCCCTACGGTTCCGCCGGTCGCTATACCGGTACTCCTGCAGGTGGCCACCACCGTCTCCCTGCCTGACGTTTCGGGGATCCCGGGCTCCAACCCGGATCCCTGACAGCTTCTCTCCTTCCTCCTGTCACTCTCCAAACTCATAACTCACTACCAACTCCTAACTAACTGACTGACTGTATTTCCTGCCTCAGGACAGTAGTCTCCTCGGGGGGCGTGCTTTTCTGCCTGACTCCGCCCACCTGGTGTGCCCTACTGGCCCTGAGGGAGGCATCAGGTCTCCCTTTTGGGTGACGGGTGTGTCCTCACAAGGGATGGGGGTGTGTGTGTGGTGTGGTGGGTGTTGTTACCTGTGACCCCCTGGGGTCCAGGTCGTCACATAGGTGCTCAGTAAGGAAACCAAGTAAGGGGGGCAGAGCATTGCAGGTCAAAAATGTATGTAAAGGGGGATGGTATAAAGTGCACGTGCATAATAGCAGCCAAAAAATACTAGGTGCCTGTGCAAAAACATAGTTAGAGAGCTGAGTACGTCAATGTGACAGAGCACTTACCCATAGTCCCCACAGTCCAGCAATACAGAGTCCCTCCAAGACCCCTGGGTTTGATGTCAGCTGACATAAACTCTAAGAAATATTACCCCTATTGTCACCATATCAAAGCAATCTGGAAGATCAGGGTGAAGTGCTAAAATTAGAGCAACTAATTCTGGGGTGAATGTGTGTTTCTATTTTTAGGCTGGGAAGAGCCAAATTACCATAGGATTTCCCATCTTGATAATACCAGCCTGCAGCTGTTTGTTTTACCTTTCCTGGGTATCAAAAATAGTGGAGACCTTCGCTGTTTTTTTCAAATTATTTATTAAATTAAACCAACCTAAAAAAAACTTTTAGCGGCACATGAATGCCACTAAAGGGCGTAAGTGTACAACCCTGCCTACATGCCTGTTCCAATCTAAACTGTCCTGCCTACATCAACTCTCCCTCAACTGCACTGTGCTGAGCATTGCAACCATGGGTCTCATGTAAGACCCAATAATGCAACGTAGCTGGCCAATCACAGTAATGCCAGTAGCCAACATGGCTATGGCATTACCATGATTGTCAAGCAATCCCCACATGTTTAGTAGCTGAAAAGTGCACAAGCACCCATGATTCTCGGCTGAGTATTGAGCGTGCACGATTACCCCGATGCTTGATCGAGGATAGAGCAGAGCCGAGCACACTTGCTCATCACTATCATACACAAGTAAATGAGAATTCAGAAACATAACAAGACTACCAAATATATTGTTTTAGTGGATATGCAAATAGCAAGTCATGTCTGTGAACCCTATATAATGACAAATGTGTTCTCTATAAGAGAGCTGCTGCCAGACATGTCTGGTGGTGGCTTATCTCAGGGAGAATAAAAGGATCAGCAATCTGAAATCAGATATGCCGGATTCTTAAGGGTACCTTCACACTTAGCGATGCAGCAGCGATCCGACCAGCGATCTGACCTGGTCAGGATCGCTGCTGCATCGCTACATGGTCGCTGGTGAGCTGTCAAACAGGCAGATCTCACCAGCGACCAGTGAACAGCCCCCAGCCAGCAGCGACGTGCAAGCGACGCTGCGCTTGCACGGAGCCGCCGTCTGGAAGCTGCGGAGACTGGTAACTAAGGTAAACATCGGGTATGGTTACCCGATGTTTACATTAGTTACCAGCGCACACCGCTTAGCTGTGTGTGCAGGGAGCAGGGAGCCGCGCACACTGAGCGCTGGCTCCTTGCTCTCCTAGCTACAGTACACATCGGGTTAATTAACCCGATGTGTAATGCAGCTACATGTGCAGAGAGCAGGGAGCCGCGCACACTGCTTAGTGCTGGCTCCTTGCTCTCCTAGCTGCTGTACACATCGGGTTAATTAACCCGATGTGTACAGCAGCTACATGTGCAGAGAGCCGGAGCCGGCAGCACAGGCAGCGTGAGAGCTGCAGAGGCTGGTAACTAAGGTAAATATCGGGTAACCACCTTGGTTACCCGATGTTTATCTTTGTTACAAGCTTACCTCAGCTGTCAGACGCCGGCTCCTGCTCCCTGCTCGCTTCATTTGTCGCTCTCTCGCTGTCACACACAGCGATCTGTGTGTCACAGCGGGAGAGCGCCTTTGAAGAAAACGAACCAGGGCTGTGTGTAACGAGCAGCGATCTCGCAGCAGGGGCCAGATCGCTGCTCAGTGTCACACACAGCGAGATCGCTAATGAGGTCACTGCTGCGTCACAAAAAGCGTGACTCAGCAGCGATCTCGGCAGCGAGCTCGCTGTGTGTGAAGCACCCCTTAGTCTACCACAATGCTTGCATATACAGTGCCATCATAATCCATAGTGCTTTACAGACGTCATCACTATCACGGCCCACAATTTAAATTCCCAATCAGCATCTCTTTAGAGTGTAGGAAGAAACCAGAGAGCCTGGAGGAAACCCACGCTAAGATGGGAAGAACAAACAAACGCTTTGCTTGTGTTGTTCTTGGTGGGAAACAATCATTTGTCAGGAGTTCTCATATAAATCTGACTGTCAGCAGAACCTGTTTATATCGACAGATTTGGGGTTGACATTAGTCTAATGTTATGGGGGGACTTTAAAGTGCATGAGGATGAGGAAGGAGTTTCTCATTATCATCCTGTGCTGGCTCCCCGAGAAGGCAGAGACCGATTCTTAAAAATAGCTTGAACTTTAGTTACATCTTCCAATGCGGTGGTAAATACTTTTTAAGGTCATAGTAGATTAGGTGCAAATCTGAAACTCTCTTACAATTGGTTTTGTCACCTCTCCAGTAAACCACATGCATCACCACCTGAACACCTTTGTTGCATCTCCCAGACACAGTTTCCTGTGAGATCTCCTTCAACTTTATCTATCATGGTTATAGTCAGACACACTGTACAACACAGGTCTAGTTCTTCCCTGCCTCTCTAATAGTCTCAGTAGGTCAACTATCCACCTTGTTTGGTCACTTGTGGTCCCATCTTGGCTACTACACTTTAGGCATACCTTCCAGCCGTCCCAGATTTGGAGGGACTATCCCAATTTGAGGGCTCTCTCCTGCAGTCCCCTGTTCACTGTGATTAAATTAACTCAAGAAGAGCAGTGAATAACTTAAATTGTCATCTGCTTTTGTTTCCTGGGACGAGCCTAGAACTCGTGCTTGTGATGAGCTCTTTGTCCATAAGCAGCAGTTCTACCATTGAACCACTGCCTGTATTGAGGGGCATAGAAGGATTTGGTAATCCTGACCTGTATTGCAGGCAGAGAAGCCAGAAACAGATTATTCAGCTACATAGAGATTTAGATATATACTGTATCTCTATGTAGCTGAAGGAAAAAGTCAGATTATTTTGATCCTATAAAACTACTATAGCGAAAAGAGAAAAAAAAATCTTTATTTTCACTTTTTCAAAAGAACAGCAAGGGCACCTACTTCCCAGACTCACTACTCCTTCGCTCCCGTGCACTCTTCCATGCGGTACACTAGACCTATTTTGATCTCTCTTTGCCTGACACATCACAATGTCACATACAACACACATTCACTCGTCTCATAGTCAAATACATCAGTTAACTCATAAAAGCCCAAAGAGTGATGATCCGACACCCTTGAATGTAGATCACATTTAGCAGTTTAAATTGGCAAAATAACATTTGACAATACAGTGCAAAACACGATACATCGGATTTACAGAGGACAAAGTAATGGCCAATAAAATCAGCAAAAAAGGAACAATAGTGTTGTACTTTCCTTCTTCAAGGGGAGAATTCAGGCCAGTACGGCCATAATTACAAAGAACGGCAATACTTAGGCAACACTTGCACATAAGGGCAATCAAAAATGTTCTGTCCTCTACAAGAGGAGACATCTGTAATAGAACAAGAACATCCCAAGGGCAAAGCATAAATTGCAACCAAAATTTATCAAATTGGAGTTGTATTTAAACAATGTTTTTAGCCAAAACCAAGAGGCAACTTGCCCTATGCGGTGTTGACCAAATAAGTTGTCTTTCAAGTTGTCCCATTTACTGCCCATAATAAGATGCCAATTAGCAGCCATTGTCTCCAGTGCAACTTTCTTTTTGTCCTCTGACAAATGCATTTGTTTGTTTACTCTACACTTTAAGAAATTTACTTTGTCTTTCTTGGACAATTGCATCTAGCCTGCCGCCTTTCGAAAAAGCACCTTTTATGTTTCTAGAGCCAAAGGGTTAAATACACACATTCTATGTTGACATTAGCAATGTTATATGTCAAAGTGATGGGCCAGGCCCTTTAATGAGGGTTACAGAAAACACACATTCACATGGAATCAAGAGCACAGAGGTGTGAGAGATGGCAGAGCCGTATCGTAGTCATAACGGCTAATCAACCAAGGATTTATCCACTGGAGGGTTTATAATGCATTTATAAAGATAAAGCAGAGCTAAATTAAATTTATATATATATATATATAAATAAATATATATATATATATATATATTCTTTTTTTTTTAATTTGAAGATTTGGGACAACATACTGTATATATGGGGCTTACAATTTTACATATTATGTAGTTTTCTAATATATGCCCAGACATTTATTGTTTCTACTTAATAATATCGTAATCTTAAAAATAAAGTTAAAACTTTAGAAACTTAGGTTTGTTGAAAAACTGGACACTGGCACCGTTGTTATTTTCCATAGTTTCCAATAACTTCATCGTTATCTTTACTT
The DNA here is from genome assembly GCF_048569485.1 of Anomaloglossus baeobatrachus. Lineage (NCBI taxonomy): Eukaryota > Metazoa > Chordata > Amphibia > Anura > Aromobatidae > Anomaloglossus > Anomaloglossus baeobatrachus. The sequence goes on along the minus strand of NC_134353.1, from coordinate 95,084,373 downwards.
TATACAACCATATAATTGGAATTGTGCATGGTGCGCCAAACCTGCTGAGCCATCCAAGAGACAGACGGCTCAGGCTCTGTGATGTGCAAATGTGCCACATTTAATCATTTTAGTTTTTAGGTGCAAAATACTTGTCTAAAATTAACCACCCAAAAGGTGACCTAAAAAAGGAGAACTAGTCTAATGCACCAAGATGCACCCCTCAACATTGAAATTGCGACACCAAGAAGGACAAGCAATAAGGTTATGCAAATCGGGAAGAAGCACAAAGATATTAAAAATTGCATACTTTCAAGCACTGAGCTCCAATCTGACATGTGGGAGGAAAAAAGCCAAACTGAAAGCTGATTTGTTTTTAGCCACATGAAACCTCAAAAATATCGGATCAAGTTTAGAATTATAGAATGGTAGTTTTGGAACGGACCATAAGGGTCATCGGGTCCAACCCCCTGCAAGTGCAGGTTTTCCTAAAACATCCCAGCTATATGTTTATCTAGCTAAAGAATGTATGTCTGGAACACCAATGGTGTGAACAGGGTGCAAGACTCAAAAATATACAACTAAACAATAGGATAAAGAGTTGCACACCAGTCACAATGTATAGGGGAATAATGAAAAGCATAACTGCTATAGGAATACTAGACTGAAAAATACAATGGACTATCTGAAATAAGTGAAAAACATGAAAATGGTATCTGCATAACTGCTATGAAAAATAGAAATGAGAGATATTTAGCCATTGTATTGATCAATGCAAAGGAGCCCCAAAACCAAACGCCAAGGTAATCTCTATTTTTGGGGTCCCTAACCTATGTGTAACCTCACCTGCAGTTAAAAAACTTGCTCTGTATGGGAAGCAAAGGACCAAGCTATATATGTGAAATAAGAGACATGGCTATGGGTGGGGCAGGGTTCTCAGACAAAAAGTGCATACTAACTAAAGAATGTATGTCTGGAACACCAATGGTGAGTCTTGCACCCTGTTCACACCATTGGTGTTCCAGACATACATTCTTTAGTTAGTATACACTTTTTGTCTGAGAACCCTGCCCCACCCATAGCCATGTCATATATAGCTTGGTCCTTTGCTTCCCATACAGAGCAAGTTTTTTAACTGCAGGTGAGGTTACACATAGGTTAGGGACCCCAAAAATAGAGATTACCTTGGCGTTTGGTTTTGGGGCTCCTTTGCATTGATCAATACAATGGCTAAATATCTCTCATTTCTATTTTTCATAGCAGTTATGCAGATACCATTTTCATGTTTTTCACTTATTTCAGATAGTCCATTGTATTTTTCAGTCTAGTATTCCTATAGCAGTTATGCTTTTCATTATTCCCCTATACATTGTGACTGGTGTGCAACTCTTTATCCTATATGTTTATCTAGCTTCCGCTTGAAGATTTCCATTGATGAAGAGCTCACTACCTCCCGTGGTTGCCTGTTCCACTCTCTGACTGCCCTCACTATCTTGTGGGATGATTATGCAATGGCTCTGTCCAGTTATTATTATTTATTATTAGGGACAAGTACAATAATCATAAACAATACAAGGCACAGACTAGTACAGGAGGATAGAGGTCCCTGCCCGCGAGGGCTCACAGTCTGCAAGGGATAGATGAGGATACAGTAGGTTAGGGTAGAGCTGGTTGTGTGGCGCTATAGCGGACTGAGGGTTATGGTAGGTTATAGGCTTGTCGGAAGAGGTGGGTCTTCAGGTTCCTTTTGAAGCTTGTCAAGGTAGGCGAGAGTCTGATGTGTTGTGGCAGAGCATTCCAGAGTATGGGGGAGGCACAGGAAAAATCTTGGATTCAATGGTGGGAAGAGGAGATGAGAGGGGAGCAGAGAAGGAGATCTTGTGAGGATCGAAGGGTACGTGCAGGTAAGTACTGGGAGACTAGGTCACAGATGTAAGGAGGAGACAGGTTGTGGATGGCTTTATATGTCATGGTTAGTGTTTTGAATTGGAATCGTTGAGCAATGGGAAGCCAGTGAAGGGATTGGCAGAGAGGAGAGGTCGGGGATCAGCAGGGAGACAGGTGGATTAGCCAGGCAGCATAGTTTAGAATAGATTGTAGGGGTGCGAGACAGTTAGAAGGGAGGCCACAGAGCAGGAGGTTGCAATAATCTACGCGTGAGATAATAAGGGCATGTACTAGGGTTTTTGCAGCTTCTTGGGAAAGGAATGTACGAATCTGAGAAATATTTTTGAGTTGGAGGTGGCAGGAGGTGAAGAGGGCTGGGATGTGTGGCTTGGCGGCACGGTGGCTCAGTGGTTAGCACTGCTGACTTGCAGCGCTGGGGTCCTGGGTTCGAATCCCACCAAGGACAACATCTGCAAGGAGTTTGTATGTTCTCCCCGTGTTTGCGTGGGTTTCCTCCGGGTACTCCGGTTTCCTCCCACACTCCAAAAACATACAGATAGGGATTTTAGATTGTGAGCCCCAATGGGGACAGTGTTCCTGATGTATGTAAAGCGCTGCGGAATATGTTAGCGCTATATAAAAATAAAAATTTGATTTTTTTTTTTTTTTTGAAAGAGAGATCACAGTCTAGAGTTACTCCCAGACAGTGAGCACATGGGACTATGGAAAGTGAGCAGTCATTAATAGAGATGAGCGAACTGGCCGTGGTTCGGCTCGAGTTCGGTTCAACAAACGGAGGTCTCGTTCCAGTTCGGTTCGTTGAACGTTCGACGAGCCGAACTCGAACCAATAGGCTATAATGGGAGGCAAACACAAACACATAAAAACGCATTATAAATGTACACATACAGTTAATAAACATTGCCATAACACTTACCGGTGACGTCACCGCTAACCGCGGCTCCGGGAGCACCGTTGCTATGGTAACGCGTCTGTCAGCGTTACCGCTGTTACCGCTGACAGCCAGCAGCACTGATCACTCACGGAGTGAAGGCTGCACGCTGCTTTCCGTGCAGCCTTCACGGAGTGAAGGCTGCACGGGAAGCAGCGTCTTCCCCCATGCAGCAGTGATGGAGCAGAGCTGCATTTGTTGAACGAGAAAGACAGAAGAACATGGATCGTGGAGGGCTGACAGGGGGTAATAAAGATGGAGTCTCTAATGTGTCTGTGTATTTATTTCTATTAAAGTATTTTTTCTCTGTGTGGTGTCTTTTTTTTAACCCTTTATTGGAGATTCTTAATGGCCGGGTCAAACATGCCTGACATTAAGAATCTCTGGCTTAATACTAGCTAGTAAAACAAAGCTAGTATTAACTCATTATTACCCAACAAGCCACCCGGCTTCAGGGCTGTTGGAAGAGTTGGATACAGCGCCAGATGATGGCGCTTCTATGAAAGCGCCATTTTCTGGGGCGGCTGCGGACTGCAATTCTCAGCAGAGGTGCCCAGAAACCTCGGGCTAACCTGTGCTGCGGATTCCAATCCCCAGCTGCCTAGTTGTACCTGGCTGGACACAAAAATGGGGCGAAGCCCACGTCATTTGTTTTTTAATTATTTCATGAAATAAGTGAAATAATTAAAAAAAACGGGCTTCCCTATATTTTTGGTTCCCAGTCGGGTACAAATAGGCAACTGGGGGTTGGAGGCCGCCCGTGGCTGCCTGCTGTACCTGGCTAGCATACAAAAATATGGCGGAGCCCACGTCATTTTTTTGGTGGGCAAAAAACTTCTGCATACAGTCCTGGATGGAGTATGCTGAGCCTTGTAGTTCTGCAGCTGCTATCTGCTCTTCTCCATACAGACAGACAGCAGCTGCAGAACTATAAGGCTCAGCATACTCCATCCAGGACTGTATGCAGACGTTTTTGCCCCCTGAAAAAATTATGTGGGCTTTGCCATATTTTTGTATGCTAGCCAGGTACAGCAGGCAGGTACGGCTGCCCCCAACCCCCAGCTGCCTATTTGTACCCGGCTGGGAACCAAAAATAAAGGGAAGCCCTTTTTTTATTATTTCATGAATTTCATGAAATAATTAGAAAACAAATGACGTAGGCTTCGCCCCATTTTTGTGTCCAGCCAGGTACAACTAGGCAGCTGGGGATTGGAATCCGCAGCACAGGTTGGCCTGAGCTTTCTGGGCTCCACTGCTGCGAATTTTAGTCTGCAGCCGCCTCAGAAAATGGCACTTTCATAGAAGCGCCATCTTCTGGCGCTGTATCCAACTCTTCCAGCACCTGCCTGCTATACCTGGCTAGCATACAAAAATATGGCGAAGCTCACGTCCTTTTTTTGTAGTTTTTTGGCAAAAAAAATAAAAAATGCTTCCCTGGATTTTCCATTGCCAGTGAAGGTAACACCAAGCAGTGGGGGTTAGCAGCCAGTAGCTGCTTGGATTACCCTTAGCTAGCAATACAAAAAATGCAGCGGGAGCCCATATATATTTTTTTTAATTATTTATTTAAATAACTAAAAACAAAATGGGCTTCCCTGTATTTTGATTGCTGGACATCACAGTGCTGTAAAAATAAATCTTTAAAAAAAATGACGTAGCGCTCTGCGGTATTTTTGATTCTCAGCGCAGATAAAGCAGACAGCTATGGGTTGCCACCCCATCTGCCTGGCGTTACCTTGGTTGGCAATCAAAATACAGGGAAGCCCATTAATTTTTTCTATTTAACAAATAGTTAAAAAAAAAATGACGTTGGGTCCCCCCATTTTTGATAGCCAGCTAGGGTAAAGCAGACGGCTGTAGCCTGAAAACCACAGCTGGCAGCTTTACCGTGTTTGGGGATCCAATGTGGACATCCCCCCAGGCTCTTTTTTATAATTATTTTATAAATATTAATAATTACACAAAAAAAGTAGGGTCCCCCCAAATTGGATCACCAGCCAAGGTAAAGCGGACAGCTGTGGTCTGGTATTCTCAGGGTGGGAAGGTCCATAGTTATTGGGCCTTCACAGCCTAAAAATAGCAGTCACCAATCCTGGCGCTTCACCCCAGCTCATTCCGTGCCCTGGTGCAGTGGCAAACGGGGTAATAAATCGAGTTGATACTAGCTGTAAGGTCACCTGACATCAAGCCCAGCAGTTTGTGATGTCATGGCGTCTATTAGATCCCAACATCATAAACTGTCAGTACTAACAAAAAAAAAAAAAAAATCGAAAAAAGAAATTTATTTGAAAAAACAGTCCCCAAAACATTCCCTCTTTCACCAATTTATTGTAAGAAAAAAAATAAAGGGGTCCCACGACGACTCTGGACCGTCTAGAATATGGGGGGGAGACACTCAGGGAACGTATCCCCCATTTTCTAGGAGTGCAGACCCTTCATGTGAGGAGTGTGGGTGCAATGAATCTGCACTCACTCTCCCCGGGTCCACAGCAGCAGAGTCCATGTCGTAATGGTTGCTACCAAAGCTGCAATGCCCTGCTCATGAGGTAAGGGCATGCCTAATCAGGAGAACTATTCTACATTTCCAAATATTGGTATTTGCTGATATTATTGCTATTCCACCTACTATATATTGGGGATAGGATCTTGGAGATGGAATACCCCTTTAAGTCCAGTTATCCAGCTGAATAAATACTTAACAACAGAGCTCGCTATTTAGATGTGTTTTTATTTGAAAAAACACTCCCCAAAACATTCCCTCTTTAACCAATTTATTAGAAAGAAAAACAAATCCAGCTCTGGTGTAATCCAAGGGTTTGCCATGATGATCCACACTGTCCCAGTCAATGAAGAGCAGAATGTTCCCCATTGGCTGGGAGAGCAGTGCAGTGATCTGAGCTAACATCAATGGGTCAGCCCAGGTCACTGCAGGGCATGACAAGTGCTGCTGTCAGCGAGGTACATTACCTGCGCTGATCTCCTGCACACTGACAGCACCTGTCACTGAGTTCAATGACCGCCGCCTTCACAGCCAAGTATCGCGAGAGGCCCGTGACGTCACCGCTAGTCAGTCTCGGGTCGGAAGCGAGAGAAGGTGATGTGACAAGCGGCGGCCATGGAGGACAGTGACAGCGCTGAGGTCGGGATGGCGGGACTTCATCACCGCAGGTAAGCCGAGCGGGACCATGTGTGCAGAGTGTGAGTGTGAGTGTGAGTGTGTGTGTGTGTACACGTACATGCCGCGTGCAGGAGGGGGCGGAGTGAGCTGAGCGGGGAAGTGTGGGCTTCCTGCACGTAACTAGGATAAACATCGGGTTACTAACCAAAGCGCTTTGGTTGGATACCCGATGTTTATCTTGGTTACCAGCTTCTGGCAGGCTGCGAGAGATGGCTCCTGCACACTGTAGCTGTAAAAAGCCCTGATTTTTGCTGCTAGAACCGTTCTCGAACGTATCTAGAACTATCGAACTTTAGCAAAAAGCTCGAGTTCTAGTTCGATCTAGAACAGCCCCCAAAGTCACTCGAACCGCGAACTGGAGAACCTCGAACCGCGAACCGCGCTCAACTCTAGTCATTAACACTGAAGGATATCTCAGGTGGAGGGGTTGAGTGAGGAGGAGGAAAGACGATGAATTCTGTTTTGTCCATGTTCAGTTTTAGGAATCGAGCAGAGAAAAAGGATGAAATAGCAGACAGACATTGTAGGATTCTGGTTATTAGGGAGGTGATGTCAGGTCCAGAAAGGTAGATCTGCGTATCATCAGCATAGAGATGAGACTGAAAGCCATAGGACTCTATGAGCTGTCCCAGGCCGAAGGTGTAGATGGAGAACAACAGGGGTCCAAGAACTGAATCTTGGGGGACACCGACAGATAGAGGGCGAGATGAGGAAGTAGTGTGAGAGTGGGAGACACTGAAAGTACGGTTGGTTAAGTATGAGGAGATCCAAGATAGCGCCAAGTCTGTGATGCCCAGAGACAAGAGAATCTGTAGTAGAAGGGAATGGTCTACTGTGTCAAAGGCAGAGGACAGGTCCAGGAGGAGGAGGACAGTAGGCTTTTGCGGTTAGTAGGTCGTTAGTGACTTTGGTTAGGGCAGTTTAAGTGGAATGATGGGGTCAGAAGCCAGATTGTAGCTGGTCAAAGAGGGAGCAGGAAGAGAGGTGGGAGGACAGTTCAAGATGAACATGCTCTTCCAGTAGTTTTGAGGCATAGGGGAGAAGTGATATAGGGCGGCGATAGTTTGACACAGAAGAAGGGTCAAGGGTGGGCTTTTTGAGGATGGGTGTGATGGAGGCATGTATAAAGCATGAAGGGAATACACCAGTTGTTAGTGATAGGTTTAAGAGATGAGTTAGGGCTGGGATAAAGACTGTGCTGAGATTGGGGACGAGGTGGGATCGGGGTGGATCAAGCAGGCAGGTTGTGAGATGTGATCTTGAGAGTAGAGTGGAAAGATGTTCTTCTGTCATGGTGGAGAAACTGGATTTGGAGGAAGAAGGCTGAGTAGTTGTGAGGAGTGGCTGTGGTGATTGTGGGCCAAAGCTTGGTCTGATGTTATCAATCTTCTGCTTGAAGAAAGAGGCAAAGTCTTCAGAGAGTAGAGGGAGGTGGTGTCGGGGGACAGAGGAGAGAGTTGAAAGTGTTGAATAGCTGTTTAGGGTTGTGAGATAGAGAAGATATGAGAGATGAGAAGTAGGTTTGTTTTGCAGCAGTGAGTGTAGACTTGAAAGTGGTGAGGGCTGTTTGTATGCGATGAAGTGTTCGGCAGAATGAGACCTCTTCCAACTACGCTCAGCGATTCTGGAAACCCGTCTCAATGCTTTAGTCTGACTTGTGTGCCAGGATTACCTGTTTATTGTGCGGGTTTTGGTGTGTGTGAGGGGAGCAGCTGATTCAAGAACTGAAGAGATCGTGGTGTTGTATAAAGTGGCGGCAGCATCTGCATCGTGTGAAGAAGCAATGTCTGCGAGAGGGAGAAGGGACTGAGAAAGTGAGTGTAAGTCAAGGTGATTGAGATTTCTGCGAGAGTGTGAAAGTTTATGGAGGGGGGGTTGTGTACTTGGAGAAGAGAGGGAAGAGAATGTTAGTAGGTTGTGGTCAGACAGGGAGAGAGGCGCGTTAGAGAGGTTAGATAGGGAACAGAGGTGAGTGAAGATGCGGTCCAGCACGTGGCCATCTTTGTGACTAGCCACAGAGGACCATTGGGTGAGGCCGAAGCAAGTGTTAGCAGTTTAGAGACAGATGAGTGAGAAGTGTCAATGGGGATGTTAAAGTCACCCATGATGATAGTGGGGATGTCGGTGGAAAGGAAATGTAGTAGCCAGGTGGTGAAATGGTCAAAAAAGGCAGTGGCTGGCCCTGGAGGGCGATAAATGACAGCCAGTTGGAGGTTGGAAAGGGCATAGATGCGTATGGAGTGCACCTCAAAAGAGGGGAGAGTAACAGAGGGGGGTAGTGGAATTGGTGTAAAGGAACATTGGTCAGACAGGAGCAAACCAACTCCTCCATCATGCTTGTTACTGGGACGGAGGGTGTGAGAGAGTTGGAGACCGTCATAAAAAAAAGTGCAGCAGGAGAGGCAGTGTCAGAGGGGGTGAGCCAGGTTTCTGTGATGCCAAGAATGGAAAGTTTATTAGTAGTGATGAGCGAGCATGCTTGTTACTACTCGGTACTCGCACGAGTATCACTGTACTCGGTCTACTCGGCGGGGACCGAGTAATTTTGCAATACTCGTGCTGTACTCGTGGTCTTCATCCCTGCATGTTGGCGCTCTTTTGAGAGCCAGCCCTCATGCAGGGATTGGCTGGCAGACCACTGCAATGCCACAGCCCTGTTAGTTGTGGAATTGCAGTGATTGGCCGGCCTGCACAGCGTGACCGAGCCTTTATACCGGCGGGCGCGCTGTGCTCTGCACACAGCCATCTCATATTCCCTGCTACCACAGGCGCCTATGATTGGTTGCAGTGAGACACGCCCCCACGCTGAGTGACAGGTGTCTCACTGCACCCAATCACAGCAGCCGGTGGGCGTGTCTATACTGTGCAGTAAAATAAATAATTAAAAAAACCGGCGTGCGGTCCCCCCAATTTTAATACCAGCCAGATAAAGCCATACGGCTGAAGGCTGGTATTCTCAGGATGGGGAGCTCCACGTTATGGGGAGCCCCCCACCCTAACAATATCAGTCAGCAGCCGCCCAGAATTGCCGCATACATTATATGCGACAGATCTGGGACTGTACCCGGCTCTTCCCGGTTTACCCAGTTAAAAAACACACACCCGAAAAAAGCTGAGCTGTCACTGAGTTTACCTGGATGCAGCGGTGGCCGCGGGTAACCTCAGTGACAGCTCAGCTGATCGCTATACTCACCTCATTAGCTGCGTGGAGGTGACCGGAGCGGCGGTGTATTCTGCTGCTCCTGTCACCTGCATGCAGCAGAGCTGGACGCGACGCTGGAGGACCGTGGATTACGCCGAACAAGGAGGGTTTGTCGGGGTTAATAAATTGGTGATGAGGGACTTTGTTAGTGTTTTTTATTTCTAATAAAGGATTTTTCGGGTGTGTGTGTTTTTTAACTGTAATTTACAGATTAATCATGGAAGGAATCTCGGGGAGACGCCTGACATGATTAATCTAGGATTTAGTGGCAGCTATGGGCTGCCATTAACTCCTTATTACCCCGATTTGCCAACGCACTAGGGTAAATCGGGAAGAGCCGGGTACAGTCCCAGATCTGTCGCATATAATGTATGCGGCAATTCTGGGCGGCTGCTGACTGATATTGTTAGGGTGGGGAGCTCTACGTTATGGGGAGCCCCCCACCCTAACAATATCAGTCATCAGCCTGAGAATACCAGCCTTCAGCCGTATGGCTTTATCTGGCTGGTATTAAAATTGGGGGGACCGCACGCCGTTTTTTTTAATTATTTAATTATTTATTTCACTGCACAGTATACACACACACCGGCTGCTGTGTTTGGGTGCAGTGAGACACCTGTCACTCAGCGTGGGGGGCATGTCTCACTGCAACCAATCATAGGCGCCGAAAAGCAGGAAAACAGGGATTACGAGATTGTTTAATGAGCGGCCGGCTTTTTCTAAAGAGGAAAAGCCGCCGGAGTTTAGTGAACAGCCGTGCAGCGCCGCAGCAGTGATCGGGGAATGGTAAGTAAGAGAGAGGGGGGAGAATGACCGACAGACTGTGAGAGGGGGACAGACAAGACAGAGAGAGACAGACAGAGCGAGACCGACCGACGGGAGATAGAATGAAAAAAAAATGACCGACATCGCTAGTAAAAAGCACAAAACGTGCGTTTTGGACATCGGAGTGCCACACAATGTTTTACGTAAAATCTTTCATGTATTAATCTCCAAAAGTAACATACACCAGCCCTATCTCACTATTAGGTATGTGCCCTTAACATTTCCGCCATGAAAATTCATTTTGGTGTCATTTTGGAAGGTTTTCTGGTGAGTCCGTAAAAATGGCATAAAACGCGGACAAAATTGTTCACAGCTGTGACTTTTGAGTGATAAATGCTTCAAGGGGTCTTCCCCATGCTGTTGCCATGTCATTTGAGCACTCTTCTGAGACTTTTGTGCCATTTTTAGGGTTTCTACATGCTGCCGGGGGGTCATTTCACAAAAATACTCGGGTCTCCCATAGGATAACATTGGGCTCGGTGCTCGGGCCGAGTACACGAGTATCTTGGGAGGCTCGGCCCGAGCTTCGAGCACCCGAGCTTTTTACTACTCGCTCATCACTATTTATTAGTGATGAAAAGATCATGAATGTAGGAAAGTTTATTGCAGACAGAGCGAGCATTCCATAGAGCTCCTGTTAGTGGGACTGGGGGAGCCGGGGCTGGGTGAATGGGTATGAGGTTAGAAGGGTTGCGGAAATTTTTGTTAGATTGTGGATAGCAGTTAGATGTGACAATGGGGATGTGATGAGGAGGAACAGGATTTGGAGAGATCCCCAGCAGTGAGGAGAAGCAGAGAGAGTGTTAGTAGGTGGGAGCAGGAAAGGCCACGAGGTGGCCGTGTGTGTCTGGAGACACTGGGTGTAAAGTGGAGGAACAGATCTGAGGAGAAGGTGAGATGGGTGGGGGGGAGGATGGAGGGAGAGATGAATAGTTCATTACAGGGTGTAGGGATCAGAGGGGAAATTAGAAAGTGAAGTATTATAGGGGTGAAAGTAAAAAGACACACAAACATTGTTTAAAGTGACTATGTATCCAGTTACCTTCCGGTCCTTTCCGGCAGAAATCGGTCTAATTCATTTTCTGCACACTTAAGGATCCATCTATTTCTTTATAGAATATAAAATGGCAGAACTCCAATTTAGGCCCGTTTCACACGTCAGTAAAGAACACTGACATTCTTCACTGACATGTAAAACACGTGTGGCGCCCTGGACTAGCCAGGTCGTCACAGATAACACACAAACACCCCGCCCCCATTAGACAGTGACACCAGTCAAACACAAAACCCTTGTTGCCTCCCTCCAGTGTGTGATGTCCACACCAGGTGGGGCGGAGCCAAGCGGTTGAGGAGTTCACAGGCCTGGAGGCGGGAAAAGTGTCAGAACAGTTTAGGAGTTTGAAGTGAGAGGAGCAAGCACTTGAGTGTCTGGGTTTGTGGCCCAGGCACTGACAGCAAGGTTGGCAGATGGTGGTGGCCGTCTGCAGGAGTGGTGAAGCAACGCGGAACCGTAGGACCGGGGTCGGGCGTTGGCGGGGAGCGAAGTGAAGCCTGCACACACAGGCAGGGCCATCGGACCCCGACCAGGCTTGGAGCCGCTGACAATAGTCAAATCCGAGTGTGACCGGAACCCCAGGGGTTTCCTAACAACCAAAGACCCGATAGAAGGCAACCGCCCACACCGTGAGGGTATACAGCTACCGCCTAAGGCTAGAGACCCAAGGGCCAGCGCCTGCGTGCAAACAGGCTCCTCCGGCATCCATCCACTGGGGAGCGGACTACCGTTGGGGATCCATAGTAGTCAAACAAGAATATCAAGGTGCAGGGAAAGACAGCCGCCATCACCTGTCCGGGGAGAGACACTGCAGCCGGCTGCGGGACCCGTCCATCCAGCCGTTTGGTTTACCGAGGACTTTGTGCATCTCTTGCTGAGTGAGTACACCTGTGCCATCTGGCACCGCGCTGTTACGAGGGGGACCCGGGGAAGCGTGCCAAGATGGGAAATGGACAGCTTCCGCCGGTCAAGGTCCACTGTGCGGTGTAAGGGACCGCTGCTATGGTCAGGAAAGAGTGAGCGGGTTGCTACTAGTGATCGTCTGGAATGTCACAGACGATCTATGTATACCGGTCCGCCCTAACCCGTGAGGGTTGAATGGCTCGGGGCTTCTCGATCGGTGTACCTGTTGCACGGGGACGCACAGAGGTGCCTACGCACGTGTGCCAGCGGGAGTCACAGGATATGGCACGAGGGTAGCACAGAGGTGCCCACGCACGTGTGCTTTCAATAACCAGGTGAGTCCGGTGGAGACTCGAGGAGCTCACCTGGGACAGGAACACAGCCTGCTAAACGGGATACTGCCGGAGCAGCAAGGCAGGGGCAAGACCCAACTTTGGAGGCATGATCCCATGACAGCACACCATTCTGGGAGTCAGAGGAAGTGAGGGTCTTACCAGGTGGCACCTGGTCTTGGGGAGTGGAAATGACCCTCCTCACGCTGACCGTAGGTGAAACAAGACACTGACTTTCTTCCGAAGGTTTCAAACATCGGGTAGCTACATGTCCCCCCTGCCCACAGGCAAAGCAAACGGCCGACGGCCGAGAACCTATGGTAGAGGGGACCACTTTGGAGACTTCCATTGGCTCCACAGAGTCATCAACAGAGCTGGCTGGGAGATCGGTCTGGTGGAGAAGGGAAGTCAGAGGCTCTGTAGACCAAGTAGACGTGGGTGCCGAAGAGACCTCGAGCCTCCGCTCCGCGTGGCGGATGTCTATGCGAGAGGCAAGCCGAATCAAGGACTCTAAGGTGGTCGGCACGTCACGCGTGGCCAGTGCGTCTTTGACGAACCCTGCCAGACCCTCCCAGAACACAGGGACCAGGACTTTATCTGGCCAGTCCAGCTCTGCGGCGAGTGTCCTGAATTGTACTGCAAAGTCCCCGACTGAAGTGGACCTTTGCCGAAGGCGTAGGAGCCGCAGCGCGGAGTCGTGGGTGACTTGAGGCCCGAGGAACACCTTTCTCATGGCCTCAAGATAAACTGGAAGGTGATTCACCACCCGATCTCCGCGCTCCCACAACAAGAGTGAGCGGGTTGCTACTAGTGATCGTCTGGAATGTCACAGACGATCTATGTACACTGGTCCGCCCTAACCCGTGAGGGTTGAATGGCTCGGGGCTTCTCGATCGGTGTACCTGTTGCACGGGGACGCACAGAGGTGCCTACGCACGTGTGCCAGCGGGAGTCACAGGATATGGCACGAGGGTAGCACAGAGGTGCCCACGCACGTGTGCTTTCAATAACCAGGTAAGTCCGGTGGAGACTCGAGGAGCTCACCTGGGACAGGAACACGGCCTGTTAAAGGAGATACTGCCGGAGCAGCAAGGCAGGAACACGGCCTGCAAACCAGGTGCTGCCTGAGCAGCAAGGACATAGCCCACAAAAGACAATAATACCTGAGCAGTGGCGTGGCAGCACGCTGACAGACATCCAAACATAGAAGGACAGTCGCGCGCCGCCATGATGGCAGGGGGAGCTTTTAAGGAGGTGTAGCTCCACCCAAGGGCGGGCGCGAGATGGACTTGACCCAATCAGGATTCGTGACGTCTTGGCCCGGCCAGTCAAGATTCAGCACACCACCAGCCTCGTTATCGGGCAGAGATAAGGGAAGTCTTGCTGCTTCCCTGAGTATCCATCCTTTGCACACTGCGCAACCTCCCTGACCCTCCGCGATGCCGAGCAGGAGGGCTCGTGGCAGACAAGGGATGGGAGACCACTCCATTCCTTGCAAGGGGAGAACCACCAGGTGTCACCCTTCTGCTGCATCTCCAAGGAGACAACTCCTGCAGACTGCACAGTCTCCCAGACCTTTGGTGCTGCTGAGCAGGAGGGCTCGCGGCAGACAAGGAATGGGGGACCACCTCATTCCTTGCAACAAGAGAGCCACGAGGTGTAACACCGTGCCGTGCTAACCCTGCACCTCACCAACCCAGCCTCCCCGTCACATCACCGGGCCCCGGGACCACCGACTCCTACCCACGGAGGGGGAAAACAACATCCCAGCTGCTCCCTACCATTGCTCCCGGGATCCCCATCACCAGCAGCGGTGGTGCCCATCTTCACCACCACCCGTGGGTGGCGTCACGGACTAAATCCCGCAAACCAACCACCCCTTTCACTCACGGGCGAGGAGCGCCGCTCGAGTTCCCGGATCCGGCCCACCGCTCGAGCCACCAAGCGGCAGGAGCCGCAGCAGCGCCGGACCTGAGCGTTGGCGAGCGACCAGCAGCGGCGGCGTCCTCCCCGCCCGCGACAACTTGGCGTCACGGACAATCTCCCTTACCTAATCCCCTTTCTGCTGTGGAGCCTGGGATCACAGACCGGGTCACGCCACCGTGATACTCACAGAAGTGACCCCTTGGCCCGGATCTGAGTACCCCTTATCCCTGGGCGACATAAATTGGCATCACGAACAGGATTGAACCCCTCTACTTACCAGAAGAAGTGCGCCTTGTGATCTCCGCTGGCGGTGTCCGGCTGAAAATTTTGAAGTGCCGCCATCTTGGTGCGAAAATCTCCTGCTCAAGCGTCTTCTCCGAGCAGGGAAGGTGCGAAAGCGAAGCCCCGCCCCCAACAAATTGAAGTGCTGAAGAGAACCAAGGGGGGGAAGGCGTGTGTCTGCCTAATGTAGCCGAGGCTATAAAAGCAGGGACGCCAGGACTCTGCAAACATAACCGGTTCTTGGAAGCAGCTTGCAACATGTCCGCACCATCTGAGAGGCCTGAGTCTCCGGAGCCTGCCCCCGGGACGGCGGCTTGGCTGAACACCCAAGTGATGCTGTTGTGCTGCCGTAACCAGGCCCAAGTACGAGACCTGTTAGATCGCTGGACCGCTGAGATGGAGGAGCTGGCTGCGGTCGTGCGGGCGCATGAAATAGAGACCATGCTAGAGGAGCTGGTGAGAGACCCACACCCTTATGTCCCTAAAGGACCGGCCGCTGCGGCTGAAGGATTCGGTCTACCCCTGGCCCCAGCAGGGCCCGACCCATCGCCTGTGCTGACCACCCGTACAACCCCGCTCAGACCGCCGTCCCGATGGAGGTGGCAGAGTCCGTGTTGCCCCACCAGGGCCCGGAGGCCCGAGAGGAAGCCAGCCCATCAATAGCTGGAGCGGGTGACTTAGAAGAACCGATGGCAGACCTCCATACACCGGTCAATGACGGGTCACTTGCCACTGAGGAGCCACAAGTCTGGGCTCAGCTGGAAACCGTTACCGTACCCATTCCTGCTCGGGCAGCCTGAACCTGGACTGGGGTCAAGGGGTGCTGCCCACTTCTTAGGGGCAGCATCAGGGCTAGGTTGCTTGGGTGGGAGAGCGGAAGACATCCGTCCGTCCGTTTGTTATTATTAAAAATGTTTTTATATGTGCAACGTTTAAGTGTCCTCACAAAAATGCTTATATGTTCAAAATGTTTACATGTTAATTTATATTTTTACAGTTTTTGAACAAAATAAATAAATAAAACCGGTGATGGACGGGCAGCCCGCGGACGGTCTGCATTTCACCAAGGGGGAATGTGGCGCCCTGGACTAGCCAGGTTGTCACAGATAACACACAAACACCCCGCCCCCATTAGACAGTGACACCAGTCAAACACAAAACCCTTGTTGCCTCCCTCCAGTGTCTGATGTCCACACCAGGAGGGGCGGAGCAAAGCGGTTGGCCCCACCCACCGAGGAGTTCACAGGCTTGGAGGCGGGAAAAGTGTCAGAACAGTTTAGGAGTTTGAAGTGAGAGGAGCAAGCACTTGAGTGTCTGGGTTTGTGGCCCAGGCACTGACAGCAAGGTTGGCAGACGTGGTGGCCATCTGCAGGAGTGGTGAAGCAACGCGGAACCGTAGGACCGCAGGCCTTCTTGGTAAAATAGCTGCTAGGAAACCACTGCCAAGGACAGGCAACAAGCAGAAGATACTTGTTTGGGCTAAAGAATAGAAGGAATGGACATTAGACCAGAGGAAATCTGTGCTTTGGTCTGATGAGTCCAAATTTGAGATCTTTGGATCCAACCACCGTGTCTTTATGCGACGCAGAAAAGGTGAACGGATGGACTCTACATGCCTGGTTCCCACCGTGAAGCATGGAGGAGGAGGTGTGATGGTGTGGGGGGGGCTTTGCTGGTGACACTGTTGGGGATTTATTCAAAATTGAAGGCATACCGAACCAGCATGGCTACCACAGCATCTTGCAGCGGCATGCTATTCCATCCGGTTTGCATTTAGTTGGACCATCATTTATTTTTCAACAGGACAATGACCACAAACACACCTCCAGGCTGTGTAAGGGCTATTTGACTAAGAAGGAGAGTGATGGGGTGCTACGCCAGATGACCTGGCCTCCACAGTCACCAGACCTGAACCCAATCGAGATGGTTTGGGGTGAGCTGGACCGCAGAGTGAAGGCAAAAGGGCCAACAAGTGCTAAGCATCTCTGGGAACTCCTTCAAGACTGTTGGAAGACCATTTCTGGTGACTACTTCTTGAAGCTCATCAAGAGAATGCCAAGAGTGTGCAAAGCAGTAATCAAAGCAAAAGGTGGCTACCTTGAAGAACCTAGAATATAAGACACATTTTCAGTTGTTTCACACTTTTTTGTTAAATATTTCATTCCATGTGTTAATTCATAGTTTTGATGCCTTCAATGTGAATCTCCAAACTTTTGGTCGGTACTGTATATATACAATGTATAGTTATATGTGTGTATATATATATATATATATATATATATATATATATATATATATATATATATATATATATATATACAGTATATAATGTGCTACATTTTGTTACTTTCTCCTTCCCATTAGAAGACGGTTAATCATTCACTGGTTAGAAAAGGCTGTCGGAAAGAAAAAAAAATTAAAGCTGGTCACGGAACAAGAGTATGGCAGCGTTAAGGCATTATTATAAAAGCATGAATGTAACTTTTACTAAACAATGCTCTCTGCAAAGTCAATAAAGGGAAGACAATTAAAAAGGGAACATTGATTGCAGTGGAATATGTTACCTCGCTCAGATCCACTGATAATATTTAACCTTTCTCATGCACGAGGGGAATGCTCAATTCAACGGCGTACAATGCACTGGAGCCTTCGCTGCATGCGTAGGGTTAATATTGGAAATTGACTGCACTCCGATCAGTCAGCCAGCTCCATTATTTCACAGTTCAGTGTACTAAGAGTAGAGGGACTGACCTTTGCCCTATCTCTCAATAATTTACTGCAGTTTTATCATTAAATCAGAATCTCACTGCAAAGGAAATGAGTTTATTTTCTCAGGGAGAGTAAAGTAACACTCATAAGGTAATCACTTGGATAAGAAGAAACTTTTTGCCAAGATTCCAAATTGCCGTTTTCTTAGTTGAAGAGTTTTCTGATCATTTTTGTTAACATAATTAGGCCAAAAATTAATGTGCGTCTGTTCAGCTATAAAGGGATCCTGTCACCAGATTTGGCCCTTATAAGCTGCGGCCACCACCAGTGAGTCCTTATATACACCATTCTAGAATACTGTATATAAAAGCCCAGGCCGCTGTGTATAACACAAAAAAACACTTTTATAATACTCACCTAGGGGGCGGTCAGTTCCAATGGGTGTCGCTGTTTTCTGGTCTGGCGCCTCCTCTCTGCAGCGATCCTCGTCCTCCTTCTACTAAGCCCAGTGTGGATGATGCGTCTACGTAATCCACACAGGCCAAATTGCGGTCCTGTGCAGGTGCACTTTGATCTGCAGCACTGAGGGAAGATCAAAGTACTGTAATGCGCAGGCGCAAGGAAAGGATAAAGATCGCTACAATAGTATGATCTGCCCTGAGCAGGACAGATCACAGTGCGCTTGCGCTGAACCTCAATGCTGGCTATTGTGGATGACGTAGGATGCATCATGCACATGGGCACCAGAAGAAGGAGGACGGCAATCACTGCACAGAGGAGGGGCTGAATCGGAGCGCAGCGACACCCATCAGACCGGACTGCCCCCTAGATGAGTAATATAAAAGTGTTTTTTTATGTTCTACACAGCGACCTGGGCTCTTATATACCATATTCTAGAATGCTGTATATCAGGACTCACTGGTGGTGACCGCAGCTTATAGGAGACAAATCTGGTGACAGGTTCCCTTTAAGAAAGCATACTGTAAAGAAGTGAAGACTCCACAACAGCGTCCCCTTCCATCCCCCCCTATCAAACTACAATATTATAATAATGCAATAATAATATAGCTATTCACCACATCCTTCTCTTTTTATTTCCTTTCCTCGCACTTTCTAGGAGCGACCATTGTTTTCCCAGGGGAAATTCAAAGCAAAATATTGGTGGTGGTGAATAAATCGATGGCCTGTGCTTCATTTCCAAATATGATCTTGCTGATAAGTAATTAAAATTTGGGGAGATACGTGTTCCTATAAACTTGTGTGATTTGCCGATCAGGGGTCTTTGAAAGCTGAAATCTGATTGCAGGAGTCTTTGAAATCTGACAGCAATATAATGTAGGAAAAGAGATCCTGAATCCAACGATGTATCATGTGGCTCACTGGGTGCAGCAGTTGTGAAACAATCAGAGATGTAATATGTAGCATCTAGCAAAGTTCAGAAGGCTAACTCCGCCCACACCAGGCTCTGTGTGTACATTGTATATTGACAGTGAAGTGCTAATCAGTGCTGGAGCTGTGATCGGTCTAGCAGGCACATGAGCTTTAGTACGGACAATGATAATCTCCTGCTCATAAAACAATAATTGTATTGAAACAACAACACACAGCTTAATAAGTGATACATCCCTTAAATCATTGTCTCAGCCCCTACCTTATGTTGTCCTCAGATTACTTAGTAAAAACTTGCTAACAAATTACCTTTGAGTTTCTCTAGTCCAAGGGTTTCAAACCCACAGTCTGAATGAGACTCCAAAAACTATTTTTTTTGTGGCAGGCAGCCAGGGGCAAGCAGGTCAGGGCCATCAAATGGTATGTGGCAAGGTTGTGGGATCATCATACTGTATGTAGGGAACCTGTAAAGCAATTATATTGCATATATTGTTTTGTAGAATCACAGGACAATCTATTTGTATAACATAGTGATGTTACAACTATTGTGTACTTTGAATTTGTAGCGCCCCTGAAGCTTAAGGCGCCACAGGGTGCTACACCTCAGCCGAGGTGTAGTATTCATCCCGGGAAATGCGGGGGTCATTCACTGGTGCACACCACAATTCATACAACACACAGTTGCCCTCCCACCGGGACTGGGCTAGGGTAGGTGCTGGGGGGTGGCCATCAGGAGGTATGGGACCTCCTGCCCACTAGTCCGGCAACCCGGGAGACGGGGCACGATCAGGGGAGTGAGTGGCAACATCACACATAAATGACTCGAGCCTGGACTGGCAGACAGGCAACAGCAGACAAGGGAGAGAGAACACGAAAGAACAAGGGACCCGTGGCTTGGAGTTGGAGTGGCTCGTCCCGGGTTCTTAGGAAGAAGGGGGAATCCAGGGCTCGCGGATCTCCAAACTATCCGGGATAGGTTGGAGCCCATGACTGCGGAGCTCCTCACTCCAAAGGCGGTGACATTTCAGTGAGTAAAGAACTTTGACTGCAGTTGTCACGGGCGGAGGAGGGGACGCCGCGCTCTCCCACTGCTCGGGTCCGGCTGCCGCTGCGGCCTGCTGCTGCTCGGTGGCTCGATCGATGGGCCGGATCCCGGGGACTCGAGCGGCGCTCCTCGCCCGTGAGTGAAAAGGGATTGGTTTTTGGGATTGTTTATTGTCCGTGACGCCACCCACGGTTGTGGTGATTATGTGGACACCACCGCTGCTCTGTATGGGGATCCCGGGAGCGATGACAGGGAGCAGCAAAGTTGTTGGTTCTCCCCTCCGTGGGTAGGGGGTAGTTGTCCCGGGGCCCAGTGATGAGGTGGGTGATGAGGGATGGCGGGGCCGGTGCAGGGCTTGGTGGGGTGCAGGGACGCGGGGGCAGCGCTGTGCCATATGGCACGGTGGTACTCACTCAGCCTGAGACGGGGACACAGTTCTCGGTAAAACACACGGCTGGAAAGACGGCTCCCACGGACGGCTGCAGTTGCTTTTCCCCAGTAGTTGACGGTGACGGTCCCTTTTCCTGCACCTAAGATGATGATGGTAGCGATGGGTTCCCACCGGTAACCCGCTCCCCGACTTGGATATGGGCCGGAGGAGCCCTACTTTGCCCGCAGGCGCTGGCCCTGAGAAACTGGTGCCTTGGCGGTGGCGGTGTCTCTCTCTAACGGTTGGACTGTTGCCTTCAATCGGGACTTGGTTGTTGGGAGACCCAGAGGTCCCCTTCACTGACGGATTTGGAAAATTCACGGCGACTCCTAGCCTTGCCGGGATCTGAAAGGCCCCTGCCAATGGTGCTGACCGCTCTTTGTATACCGCTCCGGTACCGCCGGGCCACCACCCGTCCACGGTCCTTTCGGCAACCTCCAAGCAGGCTCTCCTGCAGACAGTCACCGCCGTCTGCTGACCTTGCTGTCTCAGTCCGGGGAGCACACCCGGACCAACTTCAGGCTTCCTCAACTGTCACTTCTTCTTCCACCTTTTACTCCTCTCCTTTGCTCCTTTACCACTTCACTCTTACTTCAGCTCTCACTACTCTGAACTCTAACTTCTAACTCCTTTCACTTCCTCCTCCAAACTCTAACTGCCTGGTTTTCCCGCCTCCAGGGCTGTGAACTCCTCGGTGAGCGGAGCCAACCGCCTGGCCCACCCCCTGGTGTGGACATCAGCCACTGGAGGAAGGCAACAAGGATTTTTGGTTTAGCTTTGGTGTACCTATCTGGGGTGTAGGGTGTGGTGGTGTTATGACCTGTGACCCCTGGCTTGCCCAGGGCGTCACACAGTCCCTGTGTCGTCCCATCACTGCTGGCATTGTCGCCCTCGCACCCCGCTGCCATCAGAGACTACCACTCTCATCATCCCTGGGGTCTGAGCTCTGCCTGTGGAGTGCTGTACCATCCGAGCTGCGCTACCATCAACCCAGAGGATACCTCCTGCAGCGGCGGCTCCTATATTAGCTGCAAACCAAAGGTGGCGTCATGAATACAACTCTTCTCCCCTGTTATCCCCTTCGTCCATCTGTATTGAGACCACCAGGGTCACAGAACTGGGCCTGGCCGCTGTGACATCCCACCCCCTACACCAGCCCGGTGACGAGTAACCCCCCCAGACCCCGTGGGCCCGTCAGATGCACAGCTTCTGTCTTGCCGTAGACCCCCACTTTAAATTTAACAATGCCACCCACATCCTAATTGAATTTTTTCAGTGGCCCTAGACCTAATTTTAATGTGAGACCTTCTGCTCTAGTCCTTGTTGTGAATACCTTCAATTTTACTTTACATGTATAGTGAACATACCAGGTTCTGCCTATGTGATCATTCTGTCACCATTCCCTTTTGTGGTCCCTGATGCTTATCTTCCCAAAATCCACTCCAGTGTCCTAAACAGTGTTATGATGAAGAATGCTGGAAAAAAGATTGTCATGCCATAGGACTTTATTTACCGTGGTCTATCCGAGGATAATGGAGGGGCTGGGGGTGTCGTTTCCTCCTTTGTAGAGCTTTCCATTGTGCTGTTTGAGAAGAAGAAATTCAGGAATGAAGTATGGTGCACGAATGCTTCACAAAGAAAGGCACCAGGTATGTTATAATTGTTAGGTTTTAATTAGAGGGTCACTTTAAGGAGAACAATGGAAACATTCATAGGAAGGCCATAAAATCACTTTAGGTTTCAACTTTAGGGTTACTTAAAGGTGGGCAAACACCTTGAAAAGCAATTCCCCCAAGAACAAAGCAAAAGGAATAAATCCCTCTTCCCCTGCGAACAAAAAGATTAAAATTCATCATAACACATCCTTTTTTGTCCCCTGAAGGCCTGAAGCACATTAAAGGGAATCTGTCAGCAGGTTTTTGTGTGGCACCCCAGGGTTCAGTTGCCGCAAATATACCTGTACCTGGGCAGGGAAGGATCTCCACATCAGGTAATCCTACATACATTTCCACTCCAAGCCTGGAGGGGGAGCTCTACAGGTCGAGTTCAGGTGAGGTCCCCTTTAAAACCAGGTTTGGAGGCGGAGTCAGAGAGACAGTTGACAGTTGGAGAAAAGGAGACTGTGCGAGCAGAGAGTGAGGGAAGACATCAAAATGGAGAGGGCAGTGCTTAGCCCGCACAAGTAACTGTGTGACCGCCTGAGGGATCAAGAGTGAGGCAAAAAAGGAGTGACCGGGGAGGTGGAGCCAGACCGATTCATCCCCAAGGAACAGCGCTGATTATCAGACACCGGCGTCCGAGATTGTGAGGGATCTAATCTGCCCAGCAATAAAGACCGGGGGCCAGGGAGACTGCAGATCTCCTGGCCGCAGCAGCACCTGAAGGCAAGGCCGCTACACAGAGCTTAGGGACCGCAGTGAGTACAGCAGTGCCCCTGAGAGAAGCTCCCGCCGCCTGCCATACAGGTGAAGACAGTGAGAGAGGGACAAGGTATAGCTACAGGCAGCCTAGTACGAAGGAGAGACACAGCGCAGCAGGGAGGCCACACAACTGACCTGGTGCAGAGATCCTGAACTGTTCCCAGATCACCCAAAAATTGTAACATCAGAAACTGAACCCCTTTTTAACACCTGCAAGTAAAATCTGGTCAGAGTTAATGAATTGGTGTGACGCACTTTATTTCTTCATCTGAGGAGCCATAGGCTGCTGCACTAAAGGGACAGTTGAAAAGGCTGTGAGGAAAAATGGCCGCCATATCTGTGTACTACTAAAACTGCCCTGGGGACCCCGCTTCACCTACGGGAAGCGTAAACAGCTGGCTGCCTAACCATCACCCCAGAGGTCTGACCTGCAGCCCCAGTAACCATACTGGAACCGTAGGTGGCGTCACAAAATACTTTTATTTATTTATTTATTTTTTTCTTTATTATTTTTTTTTATTTTTATTATTTATTGACTTTCAGCGACCACCAGGGCCACGGAACCGGGCACAGGCCCCCGTGACATAATCCCATAAACCAACACCCGGAACCGAGTACCCCACGGTCCTGGGGCGGGTCATTTGCTCCCCCACCTGATAGCAGCATAATGTATATACAGAACCCCTGATTCCAGCGATGTGTCCCTTACTGAGCTGTTTGCTGTCATTTTGATAAAATCAATGTTTTCTCTGTTGTAGATCTAGCAGTTATACAGAGCTCTTGAATATGCTGGACTACCTGCAGCATGCCAAGTAGTCCTGTAACGATAATCTACTGCTGATTAAACAGTGATTTTATCAAAATAACACTAAGCAGCTCAGTCAGTGACACATCGCTGGAATCAGTATATCTGCCCCTATGTTATGCTGCTCTCAGATTTGGTGGCAAAAACCTGGTGACAGATTACCTTTAAAGGGGTTATTCATTGTTGGACAACTCAAGCTTAAATGTTAAAGAGGTCCAAATAAAACAGAAAAAGCACATTGTCATGTCTTGGTCCAACACTGCTGCAATGATCTAGTCCCTGTGATTGAAAGTGATGACTTAGGTGGCCCTCCATCCTGGAACTAAAGAGTGACTATATACTTCTTATATGTAACCACCCTATCTGGTGACCTCCATCAACCTGTTCTGATACTGCTGTAGCGCCCCTGAACCCCTCAGGGCACTACTAGGTACTGCATCCTGGCAAAGATGCAGGGCCTACCACCAGGGACCTGGAAGACCAGTGCCGGTACAACCAAAACACATAACATCCCCAGTTTCTCACTCCCCATTAGGGATGATTGACTAGTCCGGGACCCAATGGATGGCCACCTGGAGGCGGAGCCAGTCCAGTCCACTGGCCGACAGCCCGGTGGGAGGGGACAAACAAATAGACACAGACAGACTCTCAGGGAGTCAGGTAGTGAAAGTTGAAGGGGACGGACATGTCTCCAGATGGGGTCGTGTAACAGTGACCTAGGTGGTGAGGATTGTTGCCAGGGAGGGTACAGCCAGGTACCTCTGGAACCAGAGCACCGACGGGGCACAGGGCCCTAGGTCAGACGACAGCTTCAGGCAACCTGACAAATACCTGTACAGTGAGGGGACCATCAAGGACCTCACTGACCTAAGAGTCCAGGGGCACCAGCAGTAAAGATTGAGCCAGGGACCGGAACAGAACACCGACCCTACAGGGTTCACACTGCCCACCGTACGGACGAGAGACTGCCAACAGACAGTAAGGGACCCATAAACGCTCCAGGCTACGGGGTCCCACCAACCAGTGAGAGGTGTCGGGGAAAGAGACTACCAGGTCACCACACTGGCATTGGGAAAAAAGGGACCAGGGGTCTGAACCAGCCATCCTCCGTGCTAAAGCTCAATATCACCGTGAGTAAACAGAAGTTGCAATGCATCCCCATTGTGTGGTCTCCGTTCCTTCTGGGATGAATCCCACCATTTACTCCCTGGGGCCTGGCCCTACATGCGAAGGGCCTAACATCCGGGCTGACATCACCGTCATCCTCAGAGGTAACAGACCGTGCAGTGGCGGTTCCATCACCATAACCGCAACCCGCAAGTGGCTTCACAATACAAACTCTTTCCATTCCCCTGTATATAACCGTTTTTAAAAAGCATCCCCCGGGTCACGGAACCGGGCAACAGCCATTACACAACCGTGACACAGCATCACCGTACATATACGGCCTGGGACCCAGTACCCCATAGCCCAGGGCGACACACTGCTGCTTTCAAGATGTCTACATCACTGGCATAGAGAGTGTAGTGGTATTTCTAAACCACTCCTGGCTTTCCTATCCACCAGCATAGGAAAAGTAGCAGTGTTGTCACTTTTTGCCCCACTCCACTACTGCGACCGTCTTGAAAGCTGGAAATGAGGTATGTATAGCCCCAGGGTGGACAGTTCAGTTATTGTCATCATTGTAAGTTACCATCTATTTGCAGGATAGTTGGAAGTAAAACCATTGGATCTCTACCAATCTCAAGGATAGGGCTCTGCGCTCAGTTTATTGTGTATGGGACTGCCGGATATGGTCAGAGTGCTCACCTTTTTCAGCAATAACTGGAGCAATGGTTTACATGAGAGACCATAACTGTACTCCAACAGGTCATAAAGACAAAGACCACTCTCTGGATCAGTCTAGGTCTCCGTGATCAGCAAGTTATCACCTATCCTTGTGTCCTGGGCTCCTTACCTTTTCTATACCAGGAATAGGGATAGCAAGTGTTAGCCGCCGTGGAAGAGGAGCACCACTGGGGGCTATATAGGTTGCTAAACCTCCGTTGGTAAGTAGGGGACAATATCTAGGGCATTTTAGGCCTTAGTGGTGGCCCTAGGTGTGTGCTGTCCCCGTGACAGCCGACGGGCTGCTCGGGTCCGGATCCGCAGTGGCTCAGAGGTCTCCAGACCCAAGGCGGGGTCGTGCGGCCACTCGAAATGAAAAAGGGGAAGAAAGGGTGGATTGGATAGTGTTCATAACGCCACCCACGGGTCGTGGTAAGATAGGATACCACCGCTGCTGCGTTGAGGAGAGAGGGAGAGCGCCTGGGAGCGATGTGATGGCAGCTGGTGATGTTAACCCCTCCGTGCGCAGGGGAAGGTGTCCCGGGGCTCAGTGCTGGGCAGGCTGGGGACCCGTTGGATGCAAAGGGGCACAACATACTCACACAGTCCAGAGATGCTGACACTGACACCGGGTAAACCAAAGTCTTGAACGCCCCTGCAGCTTTAGTTCGAACACGCTGGGTCTGTGCCCTTTTGGCGTTGCTGGTTGGTCTGAAGCCTTTTCCCTTGGCACTGTGCTTAGTCTTGGTGGATCCCTGTCGCCTAAAACTACTCGGGTCCCACTCACCTGCGTGGCTAGCAGGGTGAGCTTGCTCTCAGGGTTCACGCTTGGGATTTTCTGGACAGTTTTGGGAAGTCCTATCCCCCTCGTTGCGCTAGTGCCCCGATTTTGGAGCAGGTGGAGAGCGGTTCATGAAGACTCCGTCCTCGTCGGGTGAATTACTGGGCTGCATAACGTTACTTCCCAGCCTAGGGTCCGCGTATCCCGTCGTGCCCTGGCCCCTGCCCGGTTGTAGCACAAGGCCACCAAACTGCCCTCCATGGCAGTACCGTGCCCCTGCCACTACCCCCTGCGACCGGGGTTCCAGCTCCTTCCAGGCCAGGCCAACGTCTGGTACCTGGGACGGGTACAGGAGCCCAGTTCCGCAGCGTGACCTCTTCCTGTCACTATTCACTGACACTCTCTGACAACTACTGACACTTCTGGCCCTCCTTCTACCATCCCTCCATCTGGGCGGCCCTATTCCCCTCTCGCTGCCCAATGGGTGTCTGGTGGGTGTGGTGCAGAGTGTTCCTCGGGATTTGTGTATACCTGTTCTTAGCAACACCAAAGGGACAGGACCCGTAACCAAGGAGGAGCGAGTACCATGCAGAAGATTGCACGGCATCCTTGTGATGACCTGATAGGCCAGGGCGTCACAGGTGGTTTACTCCTTTTCTATGTTACTTTGGTTTTGTATTTTGTTGTATGTCTAAGGGTATATTGTTGCATATCCATATTTTTAATATATCATTAGAGGTTATATCTTGTTAAAACCATGCTGGGTATATTTTGAATTCTGGTATCCTTACAATAACTTGCAATGCTTTGTAACCTTTCACTGTGCAGTAATGATATTTTGTAGATACAATGTAATTCTCCTCTTTACTCTGTGCACCTAGGAATCCTCAGTGCAGAGGTCAGCACATTGTAACTTTGCATTGGAGGGGCAGTTTACAGCGTCGGCCATAGTCCTCTGGGAGACAGAACGTTTGCACTTTACTCCGCTCACAGACGTGTCTCTGAACTTTGCATGACCAAAAACAAAACTTTTGTTTTGCTTTCACATGTTGCTACTGAAAACTCTGAAGGATTAAATTACACCTGACACTCCTCATCCTGCGGCCGCCAAGAGCCCTGCATGGAGAAAGTGATGTACAATAGCGCTCTTTACACACCAAGTCTAGAAATGACTGCGCCGTGATGGACAAATACATTTTATTGGGGTTATTAGTGGGATTGGAGCCATAACACTTACTGCAGTGAAACCCATTCAAAAGACCACTTCTTTGGGAAAACCCTTGTCCAGGCTGATTCACTGTGACAGATTGTCTTTTTGATTATATATTATACAAACTGATCATCTTGTTTAAGAAGACCACCTCTAAGAAGACAACTTTTCAGTTATGGATGGTTGGTTTCATTAGTGGCCACTCTTGGTATCTATAGTGCTGTCGTCCCTGCACTCCCTGCTCTTCTCCCAGCAGGGACGCATGCTCACTCACCACCGCGGCCGACTCTCTCCACGCTGCCTAGCGTCCCTGCGCTTCTCCTCGTGGTTGCCTCTTAATTCACCCTCCCGGGGCCTGAGTGCGCGGCACAGGTCCTTCAGGAGTGCTCCTAGGGTGTACACGTGCACTGATGCCCTTCTCTTAAAGGACCAGTTTGTCACTCCCAGGAAGTGCCTCTCAGCCTATCACTGAGGGGTACTGGGTACTTAAGGCACTCTTTCACTAGGGGATGTGCCTGATCAACTCCCTAGTTTAGCTAGTTAGTGTCCAGTGCTCTAGTCACCTAGTTGTCAGGTACCCTTGTCTGGCCATCCTGTCCTGCCTGTACCTGGTTTCAGTCCTGTCCTGCCCTGTTGGCATCTGGTTCCAGTCCTGTCCTGCCTGTACCTGCTACTTGTCCATCTAGTTCTATTGGTACCTGCTATCCGTCGGTCCTGCACTGTTGGTGCTAGTGACTTTGTCTGCCCTGGCCATGCCATCTGCCTCAGCCACTCCAGTGGTCCCAGCCTTGCTAGTGACTCTCCCGATCCATCCTGGTTATGCCATCTGCATCAGCTATTCTGGTGGTCTCAGCCTTGCTAGCGACTTTGCCTGTCCATCCTGGCCATGCTGTGTGATTCTGCTACCCTGGTGGTCCTTGTCTGAGATTCATCCTGTCTGCTCCTGTGTCCGCCCCTGCCCTGGGGGTCAGCTGCCACAGTCCCAGACTGGTTCCCCTGTGGTTCAGTGAGTCCACTTTTGCGTACCGCAGTACCATCTCTAGCGGCAAGTGTGTCGCCCAGGGATTGGGGGGTACTCAGATCTGGGTCAAGAAGTCACTCCTGCAGGTATCCCAGTGGCGTGACCTGGTCTGTGATCCCAGGCTCCACAATAAAAGGGGGATCAGGTAGGGGGAATTGTCTGTGACTCCACCCGTGGGTTGCGGTGATAAGGTGGTGGCACCGCCGCTGCCCCTGGGGACCGTGCCCGGGACTGATGGTGTGGGGCAGCAAGGTGGGATCCCCTCCACGGGTAGGGAAGTTGTAGTCCCGGGGTCCAATTGGGAGTGGTGGTTTGGGGAGTGATGGGTGCAGTCCTCGGCTTGGACCGGGTGGTGCAGGAGTACTCACAGTATAAAGCAATAACTGACACGAGTCCAGGAATTAACCAAGTTGCTGGTAACTGGTGCCCACGGCTGGCTGCTGTGAGGAGGGGTCCCACACCCGTGTGTGTAATTCAGGTGTCTCCTTTGCACACTGGTCCGGACTGGGTCCCGACAGCTGGCACCAGGGGTGGCCACTACCCTCTCCCGGTCCACTTCGGGTCCTACAAGCGGCTGGCCTATTCCTGAGGCCCTGACTACCACTTTTCCTAGCCCCACACAGGGGCTGCTTCCAGACTTCTCTCCTCCTGCAGACTGACTTCCGCTCACACTCTGCTCTGCTCTTTCTAAGGTCCTCTATCCCCCTCCCGTTTTCCTGAGGAGGGGGTGAGTGGGGCTTGATTGGCTAGTGTGTGTTTGTGTGGGAAACTCCCCAAGGTAGTGTGAGATCTGCACCAAAAACATGGATGCAGACCTCTGTGACACCCTGGTTTTGCCAGGGCGGCACACAAGCATTGCAGTATTAAAATGGGGCAACAAATGCGAAGTTCATGTGAATTTAGCCTATCTCTCCTCATTGTATAAGAGCACTATCATGGTGATCTCAGGTCGCTCTCTGCTTTGTACAGAAAAGTCAATTCCATCATATTTATAGCATAGATTCATAAAATATTGCTATTGTGCCTACATAAATATAACTACACTGCACTCTTTCTAACTTCACCAGTAATTATTTGGAAGTTGCTTAATTGGCAACTCCATGTAATAATATTATTGGTGAAATGACTCCTGTCAGGTGCAGAAGAGATAAGAGAACACCAGAGGACTAACAAGGGGAATTTTCCACAGCTTTTCTTTCTACTCGTCTACAGAACCAAAAACCGCATTGTGTAGTCTTCAATGCGAGGCAATACTTGGGGACATGTTTATAGCAAGCAATGAATTCATGAATGGGTAATTGTGTAAGTGGGGAAAATAGAAGCAAACACATGTGCCTGCATATAGGGATCCTTAAAGGGAATCTGTCACCAGCTTTTTGCCACCTAATCTGAGAGCAGCATAATGTAGGGGCAGAGATCCTGATTCCAGTGATGTGTCACTTTCCGGAGCTGCTTAGTATAGTTTTGATAAAATCACTGATTAATCAGCAGGAAATTATCATTAGAGGACTACTTGGCATGCTGCAGGTAGTCCAGCATATTCATGATCTCTGTATAACTGGTAGATCTGCAGCAGAGAAAACATTGATTTTATCAAAATGACAGCACACAGCTCAGTAAGTGACACATCGCTGGAATCAGGATCTCTGTCCCTATATTATGCTGCTCTCAGATGGGGAAGCAAAAACCTGGTGATAGATTCACTTTATTTTCAGCATGGTAAACTGAAGAACCCATTAGTGCACTTGTAATTAGACCATGTTACTGCTATGGGTGGGGAGTTGGGGGCTGGGAGTTGATATCAAAATAGACCCCTAGGTGTTGCCTCCCTTCAAAAGAAAATCTTCAGCATTACTGTGTATATATAAATTTAGATTGTAACTAGATGGGATGGGACAAAGTGAGGTCATGTAATAGAACAGCGGTCCCAATTTTTAAAGGTAATCTGTCACCAGGTTTTTCCCTTATGAGTTGCGGCCATCACCAGTGTGCCATTATATATAGCATTCTAGAATACTGTATATAAGAGCCCAGGCCACTCGGTAGAACATGAAAAACACCTTTACAATACTCACCTAGGGGGCGGTCTGGTCCGATGGCTGTCGTTGGTCTTGGTCCAGCACCTCCACCATCTTGTGCGACTGTCGTCCTCCTGCCCAGCCCCGTGTGCATGACACGTCCAGCGTCATCCACACAGAGGCCTCCAGTATTACAGAATGTTGTATATAAGGCCTTACTGGTAGTGGCCGCAGCTCATAAGGGAAAAACCTGGTGACTGGTTCCCTTTAAAGGGAGTGAATTTGGTATTACCTTCTACTAAAGGGGTCATATCATCATTTCCAGAAGAAGAGCACAGCTGCCCTATCTCACTACTTCCTGCTTGATCAGGGGTGTACGCTATTGCATGATTGACAGTCCAGGTTAGCAGCATTGTTGCACCGCTGCCCCAAACTGTGTGCTCTCTGAAGTGTAATGGAAGTGAAGCCGATCGAAATCAAGCGCTAACTCCACATTTCAGCATTCAGAACAGCTCTTACAAACTCAATTTATTCACTCTGAGCACTTACAAGCTCTATTAAAAGAGCTTGTAAGTGCAGTCTTCATTCTGAATACCGGTGACGTAGAGAACCTGCTACATTGGAGGTACTGGGTGACAGTGAATATCACCAGAAGCATGTTTGTCATTGGCTTGTTCAGTGTCTCTCTGTCTGGAAGGTTGGCTGTTCTCATTACCTTGTGCACAGTGGATTTATTCACTCTAAGCTCTTACAAGCTCTATTAAAAGAGCTTGTAAGTGAAGTCTTCAGTCTGAATACTGGTGACGTGGAGAACCTGCGACATTGGACGTACCGGCTGATGGTGAATATCACCGGAAGCATGTTTGTCATGGGCTCGGTCAGTGTCTCCCTGTGCGGGAAGGTTGGCTGTTCTCATTACCTTGTGCACAGTGGATTTATTCACTCCGAGCTCTTACAAGCTCTATTAAAAGAGCTTGTAAGTGCAGTCTTCAGTCTGAATACCGGTGACGTAGAGAACCTACTACATTGGAGGTACTGGGTGACAGTGAATATCACCGGAAGCATGTTTGTCATGGGCTCATTCAGTGTCTCCCTGTGTGGGAAGGTTGGCTGTCCTCATTACCTTGTGCACAGTGGATTTATTCACTCCGAGCTCTTACAAGCTCTATTAAAAGAGCTTGTAAGTGAAGACTTCTTTCTGAATACTGGAGACGTATGGAACCTGCTATGTTGGGGGTACCGAGTGACAGTGAATATCACCGGAAGCATGTTTGTCATGGGCTCGGTCAGTGTCTCCCTGTGTGGGAAGGTTGGCTGTTCTCATTAAAAGAGCTTGTAAGTGAAGTCTTCAGTCTGAATACTTTTGACGTGGAGAACCTACTACATTGGAGGTACCGGGTGACGGTGAATATCACCGGAAGCATGTTTGTCATGGGCTCGTTCAGTGTCTCCCTGTGCGGGAAGGTTGGCTGTTCTCAGTATCTTGTGCACAGTGGATTAATTCACTCCGAGCTCTTGCAAGCTCTATTAAAAGAGCTTGTAAGCACTGCGCATGCTCGGCCATTACTGTGTGAAGGCAGCAATAGACGGTGACCTAGGAAGCAAGCGATAAACAAACAAAAAAAACTGTGAACATGGAAAGTTGCTTGTTTTCATAAATACTATTCAATCATGTCAATCAATGAAGATGGGCATAATCTTAGGTCCGTTCCCTAGAATTGACCGTTCTAGCAGTGCAGATTGATGCTTCCATTTTGCATACCTCAGGTATATAAGTATACATTGTTATCCAGATGAAAAGCGGGGACGTAGGCATGTTTCATAAAAGGCTTGTGAGAGCCAGCGTTCTATCCATAGCCTCAGCTTAGCATGTAGTGCACCCTTTGGGCATTGATGAATGATCTCCTCCGCACATGCATATATCCTCTGCATTTCATAACAGCTGCACCTGCATCTGAAACCCCCATTATCTCCTGAAGGTGGGTGGAAGCCATCGCATGTTTATTAGGCCTGTGTGCTGTTTCTATCTGGTAAGCACAATATAGAATTTGTGCCTTGTAGTCTCTTTAGCGTGTATTTGTGTGGATAGGCCATACTCCGGGGGAGGCCGTGGTGGGGGAAGCCCTCCTATACATGACTGATGGAGGACACACTGGAGAAGTGTCATGGCACTGCTACAAGCAGACACAGATTAATGAAGTCACCAGCCACACTACAACAAGCATCCGCCGCTCTGATCTCTATGTATTGATATCAATCTCGCCTTAGTATGTGGAGGTCTATCTGCCCCATGTTATACATTTCTGCTTCATATATGTAATTTGCGTGCATCCCCCCTCGCTTCCAAATTCTGCCCACCTTAGGGAAACTGTCACATTATAAATATAATAATAATATAACATTTATTCATTTATATAGCGCTGTTAATTCCACAGAGATTTACATACAATGGCAACACTGTCCCCATTGGGGCTCACAATCTAGGTTCCCTTTCAGTATGTCTTTGGAGGGTGGGAGGAAACCGGAGTACCCGGAGGAAAACCATGCAAACACGGGGAGAACATTCAATGTCCTATCTGTGGGCTTATTATAGAGCAGGAGGAGCTGGGCCGGCGGAGATCCAGGAATGGGGGAAAGAACTTACTATAACAAGTGCTGTACATGGACTTTATTCATCATCCCTGCTCTGTGTAATGGTGTCCAGTGGAGGGCCTACCTACTAACTGCACCCTCATAAAGGAGTGAGATGATCACTGAAATGCTCCTCACACTGGGATCCTAAGCAGAGAAGGGGCATTAGATGGAGAAAATACAAGATATACTGATTATTGACACATAACGACTGTATGTATATCTGCTTGGCTTTACCGCTGTATAATGTGCAGCCGGAAGATCAGACGCCATATTCAATGTCACACATTCTCTTCAAAGCCATTAACAGTAAGATCAAAGAAACAGGAAAAAGAAACAATTCAAAGAAAGAAAATATTGATAGATAGATAGATAGATAGATAGATAATGGATGGATGGATAGAGGGATAATAGATAGATAGATAGATAGATAGATAGATAGATGTTAGATAGATGTAAGTGTCGCGGGCGGGGAGGAGGGTGACGGCACACTACGCTCACCCCCTTCTGCTCGGGTCCGGCGGCCGCTGCTCAGTGGTGGCTCGAGCTGTAGGCCGGATCCCGGGGGTTCTCGAGCGGCGCTCCTCGCCCGTGAGTGAAAGGGAGTTGTTGGGGTGGGGATGATTATTGTCCGTGACGCCACCCACGGTTGTGGGGATTTCACCACCGCTGCTCTATACGGGGCTCCCGGGGATGGTGATGCGGAGCAGCCAGGTGTTGTGTTGCCCCTCCGTGGGTAGGGGTTGGTGATCCCGGGGCCCAGTGATGGTGTGGGAGGTGCAGGGCCTGGTGGGCGCAGGGACGCGGGGGCAGCGCTGTGCCTTGCGGCACTGTGGTACTCA
Source organism: Anomaloglossus baeobatrachus (assembly GCF_048569485.1). Classification (NCBI taxonomy): domain Eukaryota; kingdom Metazoa; phylum Chordata; class Amphibia; order Anura; family Aromobatidae; genus Anomaloglossus; species Anomaloglossus baeobatrachus. Next base: position 95,050,725 of record NC_134353.1, on the reverse strand, counting down.
CTCAGCCTGAGACACTGACACAGTTCTTAGTAAAACACTCGGCTGGATGGACGGGTACCCTCAGACGGCTGCGGTTGTTGTTTCTCCCCTGACCCAGTTTGATGGTGTAAGTCCTTTCTTCTACTTCCGTGCACCCTTCTCCTGCACTCCGGCTTCCAGCTGGCTCCCCGACTCTGTACCGGGGGGCCACTGCCCAGCCCCGGCTACCTGCGGTTCCACCAGCTGTCTCCCCGGCTCCCTGCAGACGGCACTTAGTGTCTGTCGGACTTTCTCTACGAGGCCCTAGGCTCCAACCTAGGCCCCTGGCTCCGTCTGCCTCTCTGCAGACCTTCACTCTTCCTCTCCTAGGACTAGACTAGACTTGTTTCCTGCCTCAAGCCAGCTCACTCCTGGGTGGGCGTCCCTATCTCCTCACTCCGCCCACCTGGTGTGTCAGTCTGAGGCAGAAAGCAGGTCACTTTGGGGATGTCTGCTGTGAACTGCTGGGGGTGGGGGTGTGTGTGTGTTGTTACCTGTGTCCCCTGGCTTGTCCAGGGCGACACATTCCCCCTTAGCAAAATGCAGACCGTCCGCGGGCTGCCGTCCATCACCGGTTTTATTTTTCTTTTAAACTGCAAAAGATCAAAACATTAACACAAGCATTTTCAACTCTCCCAAAACGGGATGCACATTACTTTAACGTGGCAATAACAGTCAAACACTTTTAATAGTAACTGTGTAACGGGTCCTTCAGTCACCCACCCAAATAACCTAGCCTTGGTGCTGCCCCTAAAGCCCAGGCAGCACCCCTTGACCCCAGTCCAGGAACGGCTCCCCATTGGTCAACGGGACCGGTACTTCGCTGCCGTTGCGGCCGGGCGGACTGCCGGAGCCGTCGTCATCTTCGTCGCGGCCGGGCGGACTGCCGGGGCCGGTGGCAGGGTGGTGACAAAGGTGAGGCCTGAGGACCCCAGGTCTGGGTCCTCCCCCACAGACGCTGCGGGCGCCGCTACCGGTAACAGGGGTAACTGGTCGGTGCATCACTGCGGCGGCCTCTTCCAGGAACCAAATGCTGGCAGAGTCCTGGCGTCCCTGCTTTTATAGCTGCAGCTACATGCTTCCAGCCGCCATCGCGTCCCCCTTAGCTCTTTCCGGCCCCTCCTCTCTCGGGGCGGGGTTCTGGCCTTCGCGCCTCTGCTACTCGAGAAGACGCTCGAGCGGGAACTTTTCGCGCCAAAGATGGCGGCTTCTGAAATTTTTCTGCCGGATATCTCCGGCGGTAACAAGGCGCACCTCTACCAGACGGCAGAGCGGTAAGATCCTGTTCGTGACGCCAAGTTGTCGCGGGCGGGGAGGAGGGTGTCGGCACACTACGCTCACCCCCTTCTGCTCGGGTCCGGCGGCCGCTGCTCAGTGGTGGCTCGAGCTGTAGGCCGGATCCCGGGGGTTTCTCGAGCGGCACTCCTCGCTCGTGAGTGAAAGGGAGTTGTTGGGGTGGGGATGATTATTGTCCGTGACGCCACCCACGGTTGTGGTGATTTCACCACCGCTGCTCTATACGGGGCTCCCGGGGATGGTGATGCGAAGCAGCCAGGTGTTGTGTTGCCCCTCCGTGGGTAGGGGTTGGTGATCCCGGGGCCCGGTGATGGCTTGGGAGGTGCAGGGCCTGGTGGGCGCAGGGACGCGGGGGCAGCGCTGTGCCTTGCGGCACTGTGGTACTCACTCAGCCTGAGACACTGACACAGTTCTTAGTAAAACACTCGGCTGGATGGACGGGTACCCTCAGACGGCTGCGGTTGTTGTTTCTCCCCTGACCCAGTTTGATGGTGTAAGTCCTTTCTTCTACTTCCGTGCACCCTTCTCCTGCACTCCGGCTTCCAGCTGGCTCCCCGACTCTGTACCGGGGGGCCACTGCCCAGCCCCGGCTACCTGCGGTTCCACCAGCTGTCTCCCTGGCTCCCTGCAGACGGCACTTAGCGTCTGCCGGACTTTCTCTACGAGGCCCTAGGCTCCAACCTAGGCCCCTGGCTCCGTCTGCCTCTCTGCAGACCTTCACTCTTCCTCTCCTAGGACTAGACTAGACTTGTTTCCTGCCTCAAGCCAGCTCACTCCTGGGTGGGCGTCCCTATCTCCTCACTCCGCCCACCTGGTGTGTAAGTCTGAGGCAGAAAGCAGGTCACTTTGGGGATGTCTGCTGTGAACTGCTGGGGGTGGGGGTGTGTGTGTGTTGTTACCTGTGTCCCCTGGCTTGTCCAGGGCGACACATAAGGATAAATAGATAAAAAGATGGATAGATCTAAAGCCCGCTTTACACGCTGCAATGTATCTTACGATGTGTCGGCGGGGTCACGTCGTAAGTGACGCACATCCGGCATTGTAAGTTACATTGCAGT